>NW_026854345.1:0-24728 GCF_026571515.1 Ruditapes philippinarum
TTGGTACTTTTAAACATATTACTGAATAATTTATGGTTGAAAAAAATGTTATTTTATCTAAATAAATCAATAAAAAATTTGTAAACTGACGCATTATTTAAGTAAAAATCGCAGAGTGACCAAGATAGTGATTGGCATTCAAATCTTGATGTTTAGGCATTACATACCAACCCCACAGGTCGTTGTTAATCAACTTTAAACGTGAAAACCGGGTTCACAAACGTATCCACGGAATATATCAATTTTTTGGGGATATTTCTTCTTATTATTTATTACGGAACTTGACAATTGAAAGGTTTTTCTAGATGTATAATAAAGACATGTAAATATATGAGTAAAAAACGGCCATAATTTTATGTAGGTATAAACATTATAAAGTATTTGCAATTCTTAAAATAATATAGTCAAACCTGTACATCTAGGTCTTGAAAATCAGAAAAGAATTGATAGTCTACCCAATTGGACTAAAGATAGTTCAATTGACAATAACAAAACTTGTACTATAGATAGTTCAAATTGGACAATCAAATTGTAAGTGGAAGGGTTTTTAAGTACAATCTGCTCTGATGTCGTTTTTCGATTGAAGGGGGTGCATCATCCGCATTTCTCTATTTGATATACATTCACGGAATTCTGCTTCAAATATCTGACACTTCATTTTCTTTATTTTAAGGCAGTTCTTAAAAGGAATAAACAGTAACCATGGCAATGACACACGTCAGTAGTAAATCAGCCAATGGGTGGAAGGCCCAAATGCGTTGGTAGGGATCTGTGGAAGGTCATAGAGACTGGATAGCGGCCTTTTTCTCCTGCTTACTGATTGCAATCAAGTGAGAATATATAATTGTATTGATCACTCGGCTTAATCCGAACTTTGTTAAGGTAAAAAAGTATGCATTACTTGGCTAAATCGAACTACTTTAAGTCGAATTTAAGATAATATGATACCACTGACACATGTTAACAATGGTATTATGGTATGCACGACCAACTTCGTGGTTTAGAAGACCATATAAAATTAACGTTTGGCTTCATTGCGATTGCGCCAACAGGATTCCGTCAAAAGCTGTTACTTTTTATAGACATGAATTGTTTTATTTGTAGACTAGACCAGTTAACGTTATTTTGGAAATTTCACATGAATTTAACGTACACCATGTGGACGTATTCAATACATTAAGGCTACCTTCCTAATTTCATTTGCTGAAATTTTACCCTCCGATCGAAGCATTTTGAATTGAAAACAAAATAACTTTAAGTAGAATTCTCCATTACAAAATCGCGTGCGCAAATGTAATTACATTTTATTGCAAAATTTAGATTATTATTGTGAAAGCGTAATTCAAGTATTCGTTTACTTTTTTGCAAAAAAATTTGGATAATTTTTGTGAAAATTGTTATTCAAGTACGAATTCCTTTTCAAAGAGAAAATACTTTAACATGGATATATTTGTTAGAAAACACAACTTTATCTCGGTCTTCATGCAAGTATTGATGAAAGATGATACGTTTTTTGATATGCAAGATCATGAAATAATTATGGACAAATTATAATATAATAATGATATACTGATATCAGCCTGTGAAATTTTGTATGAAATAACCAATCTCTTTAAAATAGCACTTGAATAACCGACGCGTATGAATATTACATGACGTATATACAGTACATGCACTGTGAAAAGTATTAGTTTCACACAAGACGCAAACGTTTCCAGTGCGGGAGATAGTAGAAACACGTGTGCTGAGAAAAAACAACAATATTGAGCCGTGTCACGACAAAACCCCAACATATAGTGCGTTGCGACCAGCATGGATCCAGACCAGCCTGCGCATCCGCGCAGTCTGATCAGGATCCATGCTGTTCGCTTACAACTCTTACAAGTAGAGAAACTGATAGCGAACAGCATGGATCCTGATCAGACTGCGCGGATGCGCAGGCTGGTCTGGATCCATGCTGGTCGCAAACACTATTATGTTGGTTTTGTCATGACAATGCTCAAATATCACAACAGACATTTTACATAATATAACATATGCACATGTACCTTTATAATATTTATTATATTTGAAAACATTATGCCCGTTTCACCTTCTTTAAACAGTGTAACAGGAAAAGATAAGGTAATAAAGTTCAGTGTCATCTCAACTTGTTCTCGGAGATATACATGTATTACAGCTATATGAATCTGATACAAGTGAAAACACAGATTTTCATAAAAGTTCAAAACGTTATCATACGAATATCTGAGACTAATAATTCGGATATATCGCTAATGTGTTACAAGATAACGCGACATATAAACTAATAATGTTTACAAGAGTTAAAGTGCTGTACAAAGATATGGGTTATAACTTTCATTAATTTAATAAGATAATAAGATTACAAGGTTATCATATAGATTAAAAATGAGGTTATACATGTAGTTTACCCTGTAAGATCAACGCTAACACAAAAAGTTGGGTGAGAACTTTTACCTTAAGAAAATAGGCAGTGGGAGTGTGTGTGTGCGAAAACTTAACGAACTTCATAATCGAACCAGGGTCTTTCAAATATATTTAAAATACTTTGACCAAACTCACAAAAGCAGTTGATACATAATTAAGTTAATTGTGAAGTAAACATGGAAGGGACATATCTGTATACCGCAACAACTGGTACACTTGATTCAATACGGGCAGTATAAAACAATAGGAGCGATATGAATTTGCATTTTAATTATACCACATCCGTATTCGAATCTTTAAATATGTATAGATCATTCGTTTAAATCAGTAGTCAATTGAAAGGTACAAATAAAATGGTTTCCTGCGGGGAACATATTTAATGATATAAAGATATTTCATTTAACTATTTTTAACATTCTTTGGGGGATAAAAGGAATATAGTTGACAATAATCGATCAATATAGAAAAACGTCTTTGGAAACTGGTGACCGTTGTTCAAAGACCGGAGATGGTCGAATATAAAGCAATTATTTCTTTTTAAGAAAATGATTAAATAGGCCTACCATTTTATGAATAATTCCGAGCCAAAAACAATTAAGTAAACACACAAGTTTACAAAATATCTCTATTCATTGTGGCAGATGCCACTACGAATATTTTAATTTTGTAGATTTTCAGTATAAACAATTTATTGTTTGTAAATTTTGAGATAGATATTAAAGAAACATTGATAATTTTCAAACACATCATTCAAGTTTTTCCACCTTAAACGGTTAAATAATTATAAAAAAAATTAGAAATGTCACGTAATAAGTTTTGTCCTTAATTATGGAGACGGCCTACTGAATTTTCGACCCATATCTCCTATAGTAAATCCATCACATTTAAGGCTAAATTCTGGACAAAGCAAATCCGGTACTGAAACTTCATGACCATTTCTTTAAACACCAATGCAGTCCAAGTAAATTTAGCACAAAAAAATAATACATTAGCCCTTGGAGTTTTTCTGCAGCTTTTAATTTCTGTAATCACTATAGAATATTCCAAATAGTAACTGGTGTGTATTCTTGTGCATAGTGCCTCATGAAACCTTCCACCCAGAAATGAAATCCTGCAAAAATACATCAAAAACAACCTTTAAAGTACTCAGAAATGAAACTTATGTACACAATTACTAAAGATATACTTAAAATATAACCAGTATCAATTAAGATGACTTGAAATAGGCCATTTCAAAATTTAAAAGAACTACTTTCTAGACTACAACGGACTGGGTCTAATTCCGTACCGGGGTGACACCTTATGCGTAATTCGGACTAATTCCCTAGAGGTAAATCCGTAACGTACCGGCAAACGGTATTTAGCTAGGTTTTCGAAAAGGTCAATTAACCAATCATGTACGGTTTACAGATCACATGCTCCTCCATGTACCGAAAACAGGTCACGTGCTCCTCCATGCCTCAAAAGTTAAACGCGTACCAAAGACCGCAGGGAATAACAAGAAAGATAAATATATTAAATTTTATTTCATGCATGCACTTATGACCCTGTCAAGAATAATGCAAGTCAAGAATAACGCTGTTAAAAATATCGCCATCCTTAATCAACCTTGATATTTCACAATCACTAATTTCTTTCATTGCTAACAACACGGTCTCCGAGTCAAATCGTAAATACATGTACGTATGTTAAAGAAGACGCCGTAATGTCTATCTATGCTTACTCCGGACAAAAACCGATTTTTACTATTTCTTTATCAGCATATTGATACTCAATTGATTTGTCCCCCTCTCTGTGATGTCTTTGCAACATTAAAATTTCTTTGGTATAAAAGATTTGGCGACCACACACACGACTTCGTTTTTCTGTACACGTACCTCGATCATTTGTTGTCATTGTCCAGAGACCGTAAATATTTGAAATTTTTCATATGTAAAAAAATAACAAATTATAAAATAGTGACAACTATACTTTATTTAGGTTTCAAATTTTATATACAGTGTATCTGTATATTTCTAATACATATTGTTGCACACAGATTTTCTCGTATATTAATTCATAAATGCGAGCAACTCAATCTGACTAAACTTAAGATCTTCTTATGTAAACATAATATAACTTCTTATTTATAACATGTAAACATAAGTTTTTCCTTTCTGAATACACTTCCCTCCAATACTGTGATAATTATTAGATAAAATGTAAACGGCATTTCCTACGTTTTATTTATTTTATGCAGACGACACGACCGGTGTCCTTGTAAGATTTGAACTTTAGTCAGATTGGCTGGGAACTTTTCGTTTGTTTTTATTTATTTCAGTACTTCTGACATACTGTTGCCTACCATGCGCTATCTGCAACATTTCTAACCGCGTTGGGGAATGTAGCTGCATGCCATGGTTCGTACCAGGTGCCTTGGTTGCCCTGAGGGCCCGAATCCGAACACTTGGTGGTATCCAGGTAAGATACAAATTCTATTTTGATTGAAAACTATCATGACATACAGTTTATTTTATTATATGGTTATATATACAATTTAACAATTTCAGCTTAAACTTAAATTATTCGTCTTCAGATGATTTGGGCAATTGTCGTCAAATATTATGTACATGTGGTGCATTTTCGGTTTTATTATCCGCATACAAATGTTAAATGAATTTAATTGACTAAATATCCCAATAAAACTTGAATAAATATTTAAAAAACAAAAACAACAAAAAACATGGTCAAACCCGATTGGTAAGGTTTGGGCACACATATAGAATTGACCATCATGATGAAATTACACATGTCTAACAAACCGTAATGATCACCAAGGGGAGAGCATCGTAACACTTCCTCAACGTACAGGATTACCTTTCCTATTCTACCGCGAACTTAAATAGTACCGTTCCAATTTTAAGAAAAACTAAAAAGTAAGTTAATATTTTTCAGGGATCAATTTGCACCGATTGTATGACAATGTCGTTCTGTGGACTGTGTGCTATCTGCCAGATGCAGAGGGAACTCGACGCAATGGGTCTCTAATTTATACGTCACAACAACATGCGCAATAAGCGCATTGCGCATACGTGATCATCAGCAGAAGTTAATTTGAACTGTTATAAATCAAAGTATGCAATGTTTAAAGACATGTGCAGTCCATAATCCGTTCTTTTTTATGTTAGATTATATTTTAAAGTATTTTAACTATATTTTGACAATTTTATAGTATTTACTTATAAATTTATGTATGTATCCTTTAAATTGCCTTTCCCAAGATTATATCTATATAAATTATATTGTTGTTCTTTTCAATATGATAACTTGGAAGTATACAGCCAAATCTGACAATATGAAAGGTAATGACAAATGACATCTGTGCAAGGTTTCAGCAGGGATCGCTTCTGTTACGTGTATATCCACTAACTTATAATTGTTTGTATCGGTAATTTTTGGGGGAAAAAATCAAGAGGTCGTGAAAGGACTTACTAGGCTAAATATAGCAAATGAATAAAAATAATTATTCAAATTATTTAAACAAGAGATGCAGAAAACTTTTACGAGCTTTCTGAACAACACTCCAATATATCTATACCGGTGTTTAAAATATTGACATACGAATGCTGCAGATACTTCCCAAGTCCCAATATGTGGTAGAGAAAATACTATATCTATGTGTGTTACAAAATAAAACAAACTATGAACGTGTGATAAAGCATGCTTGTTTATTTCTAGATCATATTACTTCCTTACTTATAAAAAAACTTATAGGGGCATCCGTAGCCGAGTGGTTAAGGTCGTTGACTTCTAACACTTGCTCCTCACCGCTGTAATTCCGAATCCCGCAACAGACGTCAGATTATTTCATGTGACGAAGCTATCCAGCAAGCTTACGAAACGTCGGTGGTTCTACTCAGGTGTCGATTCGAGTCTGAAATAAGGCACGGAAGGGCACCTGAGGTCTTACCCAAACGGGGAACCTGAAAAGTCGCCATATGACCTCTTCTGTGTAACTTGACAAAAGTAACTAAACCACGCTATCACGAAAATAAAGTAACTAAAGCGGGGAATTATTACATCACTAAAACAGTAAAAATAAATTTAAGAGTGGTTTCAACAATAATTGTAAGTAAAGATGAGAAATATCAGATCATGAAAACTCTTAACATAACTAAAACAGTCTATAACATCTAATAACGAAATTAATAGAAAGTAACTAAATCAGACAAACAACGACAAAAGTAACTAAAGACAAAGTAACTAAAGCGCGGTAATATCAAATCACGAAAACAGTAAAAGTAACTAAAGCAGACTATTAAGGAATTAATTTAAGTAACTAAATTAGACTAACATCTGATACAAAAAAAGTAACTAAAGCGCTGTAATACCGTAAATGATGGTGAAAACTAATGTCAGTAAAACAAACTAAGATCTGATCATAGAAACAATAAAAGTAACATAAGCTGGGAAACAACTAATAATGAAAATAGTAAAGGTTACAACACCTGGCTTTAATTTGAAAAATGAAACGGAAAGAAAAGTAACTAAGCGAGGTAACGAGGTACATGTAATATCTAATAACGAAAATAAAAAAATAACTGAAACCGGCTAACAAATGATTATGGAAATAGATCTCGTACAGTTGACTGAAGCTAACACAACTGGTTCATCATTTTTTCATGTTTGCCATCTTCAATCCTGTATTTTCATCAGTTATATTCACATTTATATTGTCATGGTCCACATATTCCACAGCCTGAAATTACAGTAATATGAAATTAGCGTAATAAGGTATTTTCTTCCGGTCTCCGGAGGCATTTTCTTCCAGTCTCCGGAATACAGAGTATCTTGCATATGGTGAGTTATTGTTTCGAGAAGAAAATGTTCGATTATTTATTTTTGAAAATTATTGTTTAGAAAGGACAAGCATTGAATTCTTAAGGTTTCAATAATGGTTTAAGAGCATGCTAGATGTTTATTACCTGAAGAAAGTAGCGCGTAATGTAAAATTATAAAAGTAGCAAAATGTAACCAAAGTAATATTTTGACTTCAATACAAAATAATTTAATACTTTATCATTAAAACTGTTCTTATTGCCAAAAAGCAACAGAAGAAAAATGATGGTTCAGGTAACTGGCCGATGTGTAACATTTTAGAAACAAAAAGTACACCAAAAATAAAAATCATTTGCGAAATGAAAATTAAAGCATTTCTTGGGAATAGGGCCTTCAACGTAAATGGCCATTGTATTTGAACATTATGGGAAAATATATAATAATATGAATTACGTAGGAAAAAAGGAACAACTTACACTTTTACCGGCCTCCTGGCGTCTATAATCAGCTTTGATAAATGCTGAAAAAAATGCAATAAATGACAGCTGTAAAGTGTCACACATATCAAAAGCAGTATAGAAATACGGATTAACATACTACAATGTTGTACAGTACTTATAACGATTTTGTATATTAATCAATTGTCTCGACAAAATAAGACCAGGAAAAACCCACGAAATGTAGCAAATGTATTTTCATAACATCATCATTCATGACGTTATCATAGAACTTTTGGCTCATTACTAACATTTTCTTAAACAGGCTTGTGGAACTTTTTAATAACATAGGAGAAATTAAGGGGTTTAACCTGGTTTTTTATGATCATTTCTCATTTGATAAAACGTTGTCCGAATGGATACACAAATGGTTTACACGATGCATTTGCGGATTATTTCTTTACAAGATCGCCACATTGTGCACGTGCGTAGATATTTTTGTGTACATGTACGTATAATTATACATATCTAACCTGTCATTATTGTTCCAACTAGAAGAATCCCTGATACGGTAATATTTGCTGACAAAACGCTCACTTGGTTCATCAATGCACGCATCCCAATGGTGACAATAATACCAAACGTCTGAAATACATAGAACAAATCTTTTATTCATTGCAAGCGCACATTAACTATATATTTATATATTGTCGTAAAATTACAAAGAATGACTCCTAATTCTAAAAAAAATAGTATAAATTTCACTTTGGTGAGACTTATGGCAATTTCACAAAATTTATAAATGAATAAAAAATGTATGTAAATTATCGGATGTCTGCAATTCCTCGGAAACTGGTAGACAATGCTATTTATTCTTGAAATGTGCTTCCATGTCTGGGTTTACTTTTCATATAACCAATATCGTTAGTTTTTAATAGTTTTCACAAATGACTCATGATCAGTAGATAACTACTTCATGTGTAATGTATTAAAATTAAAATAATTTAAGATTTAACGCTATGGTACAATAGTTCAAAAGTATGACAATTAATGTGACATTATGCCCATCCAAGGGAGTATAGTTTTTGAACAAGTGAAAGTTAAAATAGTCATTATTTTGCCATATTTCCTGTCAATTTTCTAATATTCTTCGCATGAACGATAAGAAAACTTATTTAACTGTAAATATCCACCGGAAATAACCTGTAACATATATTTTATAATAGACTGGGGCAGTCTTTTTTATATTTTAGGCAAATAATATATATCTTATCCTTAACATTTTCAAGTCAATAGCCAGTCTTTTGAAATATATAGTCATTTCAGCTCAACTTGACAATGAAAACATGAGCATACTGTCACTTTAATGAATGTGGTTGTTTGCTAAATGTGTAAAACAGATGAGCCGCGTCACGACAAAACCAACATAATGGGTTTGCGACCAGCATCCGCGCAGTCTGATCAGGATCCATGCTGTTCGCTATCAGTTTCTCTACTTGTAATAGTGTTTGTAAGCGAACAGCATGGATCCTGAGCAGACTGCGTGGATGCGCAGGCTGGTCTGGATCCCTGCTGGTCGCAAACCCATCATGTTGGTTTTGTCGTGACACGGCTCAGATATTTAACACTTTCGTAAAATCATCACCTGGGCAGATGCATTTAAAAGACCGGACGATGTACCCTCAGATTCCGGATACGTGATTTCAGCCGCAAATTCGAACCCAACCGGTAGGTAGCCTGTCATAAAAAACCTGGAAAAGAAACAATACCAGTATTCATTAACTATATTAGAATAATGACAACAAAAAGCTGATAAGTTTGAATAAATTGATGCAACAAAGTATATTTCAAATTATAAAAGGGCCATGATGGTCCTATTAGACTCACAAGAATCTAGAGGAATATTTACAGTAAAACCTGTGAATAAAGGCCACCCAAAGAAGAGACCATACATGGCCGTTATAGATAGGTAGTCTTTATTCAGAGATTACTCTGTTGTAATTTTATAAATCAAGGTTTGTGAAACAGTGGTCTTTATTTACAAGGTGGTCTCTATTTGAGGGTGGTCTGTAACCAAAACAAGACTTTGCTAAGTTTTCTTTATAAATATCGAGGGAATCAAATCCCCGTACCATTACCTTGGCAGTCAGACACGTTGGCTACTAGTTTGAATTATTTCTATATATAATAATCTCTTAACAGATTTAACCAAGGTGATTTTCATTGAATTCTGTTTTTATACTAGTACAAACAAAGAGATAATTGGATGTATCAAAGAACGCGCATAAGGTATCTGCTCACCGACAAATACTAGTAACTCATTAACTGATGTTAAACTCAACACTATTGACAATCAAATATTCTTCTTTTTTTAATCGATACCAAATTAGCTTACTTGAAGTATACTTTCATATATACAATGAATGCTTCAAGGGAAACCACTCACAACCAACTAATTAAATAAGCAGACGACAATTTAGACAACCAGCAGCAACTTAAGATCGATTGTTTCGGCTACATACACGTATTTTCCTCAATTTGAAACAGATAATTTTCAAAAGAAATCTTGTTCTGCAGAAGAGTTTACACATATACAGACGATGTAATTGGAAACATCGTAAAAATGCGCCAATGTTCGACAGGAACGCGCTGTCACTTTGAGTACGGAGGATAATAAGTGTCAGCTTAGTGAAAATATTTTGACAACAAAATGATTGATGTATGCTATCCCTACAGAGAAATGAACAAAATCCTAGCGATGGATTTTTTTCTTCCCTTTTATATTCTTTTTTGTCTATTACAAATCTTCACTGAATTTGAAATTGAGAAATGGGACTTTGAATGCTTCAACATGTTCAAATTACGAACTGTTTATCGTAATATATGATAAATGAGGTATTTAAAATCAAAATAAAACACTAAAATTCACCAGGCAGCATATAACATGGCCCGATGATCGTGACCATCACTCATAAACTTGCCCCTATTATCGAGGCCATCACTCATAAACTTGGCCCGATGATCGTGGCCATCACTCCTAACTTTGCCCCTATCATCGAGGCCATCACTCATAAACTTGCCCCATAATTGTGGCCATCACTCATTAACTTGCCCCATTAACGTGGCTATCACTTCTAAACTTGCCCCATAATTGTGACCATCACTCATTAACTTGTCCCATTATCGTGGCCATCATTAATTAAATTGCCCCATTATCGTGGCTATCACTCATAAACTTGTCCCTATTATCGTGGCCATCACTCATAAACCTGACCCAATTACCGTGGCCATCACTCATAAATTTGCCCAATTATCATGGCCATCACTCATTAACCTGTCCCCATTATCGTGGCCATCACGCAAAACTTGCCACATTATTGTGGCCAACACTCACAGATAAGTTGATGTTACTTACCCTAAAGCCCCCGCAGTGATAAACACAACCCAGATCAGATCTACATCCATTGTAAACGTAAATACAATCATACATATCATTGATAAGAAATAAATCCCTACAGTAGTTGGTCTGAAATCAGAAAAAGTCATTACCTTAAGAACATTTCATTAAGTTCCATTCGTTTGTAATCTACATGTATTTCATATGAATAAACAACTTTCGGTTATGTACGCTCAAAAAATACTTGTTTCATTCAATCGAAATATTCAAAAGTTATAATGCGTGGCTTTTGCAAATTACTGAACGAGGAACAATAATAACTAACTTCAAAAATTAAATTGCTGTTTGGACAAAAACGTATTGTTCAAGTCTAACTGCAGTAATCGTCCATCCTAAATTATTGTTTTTCTTTTTACGTCCGTGACTTAGGCATATGAAACCTTACAATGGATGACTACATGAAACACTTACTTGAATGATTTAGTTTTGTCCAACCAAATTCCAGCAACAATAGCACCGACGATACCAGCTAGTACAAGATCTAGCCCTATCTGACCAGCGTTCTCTTCATGTCCCTGAAACATACAACGTACATGTCAATTACAAATGTATAACTCAAGCCGACCCCTCCAGGACACCGCCGGTAAAAGCCCCTTCCTTCAGGGACAGTGTGAAATGGTAAATTCCCCGCAAAACGACCGCCCTCCCAAACACCCACCGCAATAGACATATATACCCACTATTTTGGCTGCCCAAAGCATCGTTTGCATTGAATCGACAGTGCTCGGACAAACGGAAGGTATAGCCTAAACTTGATTCATTTGCACTGCTACCTCCCGGATTAGTACGGTTTCTGGTGCATGTTCATTATATGTTAATATACCTGGTTCATACAATGTGCACAGTTAATAAATATAAACTAGAAAAGTGTCCATAGGACACGGGTGCCCCCACACTTAACCGAATTGTCTCTAGGTCAATTTTTTTTTTTTTGGCTACATGTGCCCAATTTGAAAACAAAAAATCTTTTATTAAGTCAGGGATTTTTTCCAGAATTTTGGAAACATGACCCATACCCATGGAATTAGGAATTTCAGCAGTGTTTTGTTAAAAATTGGGAAAAATGCATTACTGAAATTTTGCAGTGATTAAATGGATGCAATGATGGCATCTTCAAACATTTAAGCACTATTACAGTGAAGAAGCACTTATTTGCAAAGATTTTAGATTTTTTATTCAATATTTTTATTTTGTAACTTTCAATAGGGTTTTTTTTTGCCTGTGGATTGAAAAACAACAGCCCGGTTTGAACCGGGTGATGCTTGCTCCCCGAATAGGTTTTGGACACAGGTAAGTACACCTCTTGTAGTTTCAGAGTTATGTCCCTGGAAAAAGTTCAAAGTGCAATAATTCCAAAATTAGGCAAGGCAGAGTTACTGTTCTTTGCACTGCACTTCTAATCAATGTGATCTATCAACCTACAAAGTTTCTTGTTGATATCTCTTATGGTTTCCGAGTTATGTCTCGAACAACTTCAAAAAGTAAAAATAAACAAAGGGCAATAACTCCAGATTTAGGCAAAGCAGAGTTATGATTCTTGTGCACTGCACATCTACCAATGAGATATATCGACCTACAAAGTTTCATGTTGATATCTCTTATACATTTACAGCTATGTCCTGGACAAGATTTTTCTAAAAGGGGAGATAATTCAAAAATGAGGCTTAACAGAGTTATGGTTCTTTTGCACTGCACTTCTACTCAATAAGATCTATCTACCTACTATGTTTCATCTTGATATCTCTTATAGTTTTAGAGTTATGTCCCGGACAAAGTTCAAAGTGTTAAAATAAACAAAGGGCAATAACTCCAAAATTAGGACAAAAAGAGTTATTGTTCCTATGCACTGCACATCTACCCATTGAGATCTATTCACCTACAAAGTTTCAAGTTGATATCTCTTATAGTTTTAGAGTTATGTCCCGGACAAGATTTTTCTATAAGGGGAGATAATTCAAAAACCGGGCAAAATAGAGTTATGGTTCTTTGACACTGCACTCCCCCTCAATGCCCTCTACCACTGTATGAAGTTTGAACAAATTATCTCCAAGGGTTTTCAAGTTATGCTCCGGACAAGACAACGGACGGACAGACGGACAAGACGGACGGACAGACAGACGGACAGACGGACAAGGCGCCGACTATATGCTCAACAAATTACAACGTATTCAAAGTTTAAAAATAGCGTTGGCTTATAGAATTGTCAATAAATGCACAATCACAAATTACGCGGATGAATATGATTTTATCAATGAAAATACTATTTTTAGCGATGTCGATTACCGAATACTACACAAACCGAGTAGTGGAATATATAGATTCTACCATGTAGGACAGAAGATTTTCGCTAAATTATTTACTTCAATTTTAAAACAACAGGTTTATCCTGAACAAAATACCTCGAAATTAATAAGGATTACAAACCCGAAATGCAAATGGAAGTTTTAAACTTTAGAATGACTTGATGTTATCAGACATGGAATACTCCTCCGTGGTGCAGGGGTAACGCGCTCGCTTAGTGGTGTCAGAGGTCTGGAGTTTCAAACCCCAGTCGAAAGGAAACTTTTTTTTAAATTCTTTTTTTTAAGTGTCTTTGTTAAGGAAGTAGCCATGATATGCAAGGTATAAAGTGTGTCTGTCATATACAAGAGCTGTCGGTAGGACAGCAACGCTCGACTATTCTTAGTGCTTGATAGTAAAAAAAAATGCTTGATACAGTTACCTCCTCCTGTTTACAGGTTGGGGTCATGATGGTGAACAAGTGTGCAAAGTTTTCAAAGCCATATGTCAATGGACTTTGAAAATATTTGAACTATTACAAAAACTTTAACGTAAATTCTAAGTCGAAAAAGGGGCATAATTCTGTCAAAATGCTTGATAGAGTTACCTCCTCCTGTTTACAGGTTGGGGTCATGATGTTGAACAAGTGTGCAAAGTTTCAAAGCCATATGTTAATGGACTTTGAAAATATTTGAAACTATTACAAAAACTTTAACGTAAATTCTAAGTCGAAAAAGGGGCATAATTCTGTCAAAATGCTTGATACAGTTACCTCCTCCTGTTTACAGGTTGGGGTCATGATGGTGAACAAGTGTGCAAAGTTTCAAAGCCATATGTCAATGGACTTTGAAAATATTTGAACTATTACAAAAACTTTAACGTAAATTCTAAGTCCAACAAGAGCTGTCGGTAGGACAGCAACGCTCAACTATTCTTAGTGCTTGATAGTAAAAAAAAATCTTGATAGAGTTACCTCCTCCTGTTTACAGTATGGGGTCATGATGGTGAACAAGTGTGCAAAGTTTCAAAGCCAAATGTCAATGGACTTTGAAAATATTTGAACTATTACAAAAACTTTAACGTAAATTCTAAGTCGAAAAAGGGGCATAATTCTGTTAAAATGCTTGATACAGTTATCTCCTCCTGTCTACAGGTTGGGGTCATGATGATGAACAAGTGTGCCAAGTTTCAAAGCCATATGTCAATGGACTTTGAAAATATTTGAACTATTACAAAAACTTTAACGTAAATTCTAAGTCGAAAAAAGGGGCATAATTCTGTCAAAATGCTTGATAGAGTTACCTCCTCCTGTTTACAGGTTGGGGTCATGATGGTGAACAAGTGTGCAAAGTTTAAAAGCCATATGTCAATGGACTTTGATAATATTTGAACGATTACAAAAACTTTAACGTAAATTCTAAGTCGAAAAAGGGGCATAATTCTGTCAAAATGCTTGATAGAGTTACCTCCACCTGTTTCCAGGTTGGGGTCATGATGGTGAACAAGTGTGCAAAGTTTCAAAGCCATATGTCAATGGACTTTGAAAATATTTGAACTATTACAAAAACTTTAACGTAAATTCTAAGTCGAAAAAGGGGCATAATTCTGTCAAAATGCTTGATACAGTTACCTCCTCCTGTTTACAGGTTGGGGTCATGATGGTGAACAAGTGTGCAAAGTTTCAAAGCCATATGTCAATGGACTTTGAAAATATTTGAACTATTACAAAAACTTTAACGTAAATTCTAAGTCGAAAAAGAGCTGTCGGTAGACAGCAACGCTCGACTATTCTTAGTGCTTGATAGTAAAAAAATGCTTGATAGAGTTACCTCCTCCTGTTTACAGGTTGGGGTCACGATGGTGAACCAGTGTGCAAAGTTTCAAAGCCATATGTCAATGGACTTTGAAAATATTTGAGGTGTTACAAAAACTTTAATGTAAATTCTAAGTCGAAAAAGGGGCATAATTCTGTCAAAATGCTTGATACAGTTACCTCCTCCTGTTTACAGGTTGGGGTCATGATGGTGAACAAGTGTGCAAAGTTTCAAAGCCATATGTCAATGGACTTTGAAAATATTTGAACTATTACAAAAACTTTAACGTAAATTCTAAGTCGAAAAAAGGGGCATAATTCTGTCAAAATGCTTGATAGAGTTACCTCCTCCTGTTTACAGGTTGGGGTCATGATGGTGAACAAGTGTGCAAAGTTTAAAGCCATATGTCAATGGACTTTGAAAATATTTTAACTATTACAAAAACTTTAACGTAAATTCTAAGTCGAAAAAGGGGCATAATTCTGTCAAAATGCTTGATAGAGTTACCTCCACCTGTTACAGGTTGGGGTCATGATGGTGAACAAGTGTGCAAAGTTTCAAAGCCATATGTCAATGGACTTTGAAAATATTTGAACTATTACAAAAACTTTAACGTAAATTCTAAGTCGAAAAAGGGGCATAATTCTGTCAAAATGCTTGATAGAGTTACCTCCTCCTGTCTACAGGTTGGGGTCATGATGGTGAACAAGTGTGCAAAGTTTCAAAGCCATATGTCTATGGACTTTGAAAATATTTGAACTATTACAAAAACTTTAACATAAGTGGTTACGCCGACGCCGACGCCGACGCCGACGCTCGGGTGACTGCAATAGCTCTACTTATTCTTATCTGAGATAGTCGAGCTAAAAAGGGGCATAATTCTGTCAAAATGCTTGATAGAGTTACCTCCTCCTGTTTACAGGTTGGGGTCATGATGTGAACAAGTGTGCAAAGTTTAAAAGCCATATGTCAATGGACTTTGAAAATATTTGAACTATTACAAAAACTTTAACGTAAATTCTAAGTCAAAAAAGGGGCATAATTCTGTCAAAATGCTTGATACAGTTACCTCCTCTGTCTACAGGTTGGGGTCATGATGGTGAACAAGTGTGCAAAGTTTTAAAGCCATATGTCAATGGACTTTGAAAATATTTGAACTATTACAAAAACTTTAACGTAAATTCTAAGTCGAACAAGAGCTGTCGGTAGGACAGCATGCTCGACATTCTTAGTGCTTGAATAGTTAAAAAAATGCCTGATACAGTTACCTCCTCCTGTTTACAGGTTGGGGTCATGATGGTGAACAAGTGTGCAAAGTTTCAAAGCCATATTGTCTATGGACTTTGAAAAGCCATATGTCAATGGACTTTGAAAATATTTGAACTATTACAAAAACTTTAACCATAAGTGGTTACGCCGACGCCGACGCCGAACGCTCGGGTGACTGCAATAGCTCTACTTATTCTTATCGAATAGTCGAGCTAAAAGGGGCATAATTCTGTCAAAATGCTTGATAAGAGTTACCACCTCCTGTCTACAGGGTTGGGGTCATGATGGTGAACAATGTGTGCAAAGTTTCAAAGCCATATGTCCTATGGACTTTGAAAATATTTGAACTATTCCAAAAACTTTAACATAAAGTGGTTACGCCGACGCCGACGCCGACGCTCGGGTGAACTGCAATAGCTTCTAACTTATTCTTATCAGAATAGTCGAGCTAAAAATGAACATAAATGATTTTTTGATGCAACTCTAGTTATGCACAATTCCGTATGTATCAAACTCTGGTGCCTTGCAAAATGAATTATAATACATACAAGAGCTGTCGGTAGGACAGCATGCTCGACTATTCTTAGTGCTTGATAGTAAAAAAAATGCCTGATACAGTTACCTCCTCCTGTTTACAGGTTGGGGTCATGATGGTGAACAAGTGTGCAAAGTTTCAAAGCCATATGTCAATGGACTTTGAAAATATTTGAACTATTACAAAAACTTTAACGTAAATTCTAAGTCGAAAAAGGGGCATAATTCTGTCAAAATGCTTGATAGAGTTACCTCCTCCTGTTTACAGGTTGGGGTCATGATGTTGAACAAGTGTGCAAAGTTTCAAAGCCATATGTCAATGGACTTTGAAAATATTTGAAACTATTACAAAAACTTTAACGTAAATTCTAAGTCGAAAAAGGGGGCATAATTCTGTCAAAATGCTTAATAGAGTTACCTCCTGCTGTCTACAGGTTGGGGTCATGATGTTGAACAAGTGTGCAAAGTTTCAAAGCCATATGTCTATGGACTTTGAAAATATTTGAACTATTACAAAAACTGTAACGTAAATTCTAAGTCGAAAAAGGGGCATAATTCTGTCAAAATGCTTGATAGAGTTACCTCCTCCTGTCTACAGGTTGGGGTCATGATGGTGAACAAGTGTGCAAAGTTTCAAAGCCATATGTCAATGGACTTTGAAAATATTTGAACTATTACAAAAACTTTAACGTAAATTCTAAGTCGAAAAAGGGGCATAATTCTGTCAAAATACTTGATAGAGTTACCTTCTCCTGTCTACAGGTTGGGGTCATGATGGTGAACAAGTGCGCAAAGTTTCAAAGCCATATGTCAATGGACTTTGAAAATATTTGAACTATTACAAAAACTTTAACTTAAATTCTAAGTCGAAAAAGGGGCATAATTCTGTCAAAATGCTTGATAGAGTTACCTCTTCCTGTCTACAGGTTGGGGTCATGATGGTGAACAAGTGTGCAAAGTTTCAAAGCCATATGTCAATGGACTTTGAAAATATTTGAACTATTACAAAAACTTTAACATAAGTGGTTACGCCGACGCCGACGCCGACGCTCGGGTGACTGCAATAGCTCTACTTATTCTTATCGAATAGTCGAGCTAAAAATAAACTTATACAGGAAAATACATACAGGATATACAGTACGATTTAGATTGCAAAGATCAGAAAAACACCACAGAATTGCAGCCTCTTGATTCTTTAATAAATATACATGCTTATAGTAAGCTCCAGGATTATTTACATATGTGTTAAACAACATTTCAAGTCGTTACAAGCTAATTTAGAATAATATGGTTTTCTTCAGGCTCGTTTACCATATAAATTCAAACCGTGGCTGAGGGTTTTTGCGCTTGCTTTAGGAAAGCGAGAGGTCTGGAGTTCAAATCCCAGTAAAGGCAACTCATTTTTTTTCAAATTGTTTAAGTCAAATAAAACATTGGATTGAATATCAGTGTTGCATATTAGTCTTATAGCCAATTTACTACCATTAAAAACGCTGGAAAGCATTGGTGGCCCTATACAATATAAATCTCACAACCTGTAACCTTTCCTTACTTTTATTCCGAAGACCCAAACAAATTCAGCGCCTTTCTGTGGGCTTTGGAATTGAACGCGAGTGTTTTTTTGGCAGTATTTAGAACATAGGTTTTTTCCGACGGCGAACTCCGGACAGTTATCAACTCACAAGAAGAACTTCCTTGACAATGCTTTTCAATCACTAAAGAAACTTCCATTGGGAGGGGGAAATTCTTTTCGTGGGAAGCAATTTCCGCTCCCCCGTTGTTAAAAAATTTGTCCAATATATGAGATGACGTAAATTATTTTGACAATTGAATAATAAATAAGTAGGTACTTTCAAGAATTCGTCAGTAATTTTCACATTTTCTTACTCGTCCATTGTATGGATCTGTGGATTTTGTAAGGTTATTTATTTTGAAAATGAGATTTAAGCATATTCGATATGAAATGCATTTCCATGAGTTGTTTTTAAAAAGATGTATTTTTGTCAGTTCAATGATTGATTCTCATTTCGAGATGTTCATATAAAATAGATGATAGAAAGTTTATTTTAAGAGACATATCAAATTGCCAAACCATATGCACAAAAAGGACCAATGTCTCGAAAATGGCGAAATTTATTTTCTGGGTCTATCTAGAAAACCTGTCATAAGGAAAAATCTAGGACATCTGTACTGGTAATATTTTATATTTAAGATGTCGAGATACTTATAATTTTGGAATGGAATAGAATTTTAATATTCAAGAAAGTTCATTTTTCAGTTCTAGAATTTATGAAATGTTGTACTTAAGTGAGCATGGGTGTAATGATGAATAAAACGTTTGGCAAAGATCTTGTTATATTTCTCGCCGACTTCAAGGAAGATGTTACTGACAAAATATCATTTTAGATTATCAATTCGAAGATAGTTAAAATTGATGTAGCGGAACATATAATAGTAAAATTATATCAATGAAACAGTAACATTTACAAATGTTTTTAGGGTTTTATGTGCGAAATCACTTATATGTAATGCATTTGTGCATTAATTGTCAAAATTGAATGAGAAAATTGCCCTTGCTTAACTTTGTTGTATGATATATTATTATATGTATATTTGTACATTAGATATTTTCGTGATAAAACGCAATATTATTGACTTTAAGTTTCGAATATACCAGACCTCGGCTTTAAATTAAAACCGTGATCAGATATGATGTTATTGAGGCAGATGTATTCTAATATTTAATCTTTATTCATTGAGCTTTAATAGAAATATTTAGATTTGGCTTATCTGTTAGACCCCTACCAGCTTGATTGGCAGGCGGCGTAATGTCAATTGTTAATGAATTGAAAACAAACAAAATGGCATTGTCATGATGGTGGAAAAAAAACAGGAACAATAACTCTTGCCATAAAGCATCATCAAACCTGTAAAAGTTTCAAAGTAATCATCTTTAGTATATCATACTCGTTCGTTGCTGCAATTGAGCAGTTATATAAAAAAACTTGTTCGACAGTGTTTCATCTGATATCAATTTTATAGGTGACAGACCCCTAAATTATTCCGTCAAAACGCTGGACAATGTTCAAATGATCTCAATTTCAAAGGTTACAGACCCCCCCCCCCAATTTATTCTGCCGGAACGCTAAAAGAAAGGAAACTTGCACTTACCGGGAAATAGTGGAGTATGACGGGGTTGAGGAGCGTCCCGATGCCGTAGTAACTTCCGGTATTTATACCTGTAATTATTTTATATAGTCATGTAAATAAAAATAACTAAAAAGTTTACCATATGGTTGTTGTTTTTTTTCATACTTAAAGTAAAGAAAGGAAAATGAAATTTTGAATTGCATATATACATACAATACGTATTACGTAACATAACTCTGATTTTAAAAAATACACAACAAACATATACTTTATTAAAATCTTTTCATGATTCAAAAAAAAAAGCTTACCATACGTTAGGAACAATAAAATAAAATTCGAGTTATGGAACAGATTCCTGAGTGAGGTAAAATAGTTTTCCTGGCTATCTCCTTGCTCTATGAGCATCTGAGCATGACTAGGGGGAGTCGGGGGTTTCGCTTTAAACACTGAAATACAAAATGCCCAGTAAAAATAAGCAAGCAGTCAGCTAGTCTTGATTACCTGCCATTTTCTCTAAATTCTATAGTACGACGGGAAACAGACTACCAGTCAGTCCGACCTGCTTACATTAAAAATTATAAATGGATTGTGTGAAGTATAGGATTTTACATTTTCATTTATCGCATTTACATTTTAATAACATTCTGCTGTTTTAGATAAAAGAAACGTCCAGGAAAAAATCAGCTCGGTCATTAAAAGTTAATTCAATTAACTCTGTTGTAATAGCATACCAAACACAAAAAGTCTTTGAAATTCCTTCATTTGTGAATGGAAATGGTCATCTGAAGATGACTGACGAAACATGGTGCAATTTTTTCTGCTCCAGGCATTTCTCACAGCGGCGTTTTAAGCCATTTTGTTGTTGTTGTACATGGTTTCCTTGTTGCCAAGTAATTAAAAAAGAAAATGTGTCCGAGAAGATATTCAAAATATTTACTCCAAAACATAGTCTTTCAAATAGAAAAGAGTTATATATATATTGTAGCATATTGCACTTAAAATACAATTATAATAAAAATGCCTATTGATATCATTAAAATTATAATAGAAATAATTATTAACGTGATAACTTTACCTATCAGTATAACAATGAAAAGTGCGGTAGTAACACCAGCTGACATGTAAAACATGGTACTAAGTCCTTTACCAATCTCAGATAAAGATTCGCTATTACGAACAAGTAACGGAGGTATAAGAAACCCTGTTGCACACCCAACCTTAAAAAGAAAAGGCATTTTTATAACAATTCTGCTTCAAGCAATGTATTTGTCATTTAAGATTTATCAACTTTAAATTAAAAAATCATAATTGTTCTGAACTTTGTAACACAGTAGACGAGACCACAAGAATAATCTGTAAACTAATGTCCTTGACAAAATTTCATTGTAGTGAGTGAACCATCACGCCTGCCCACGGTGTAAATCTAGGACTCTGGTTTTTGAAGAATCAAATCCCCGGTCATCCTAAGTAATTTACCTTGAGTTCCGACGATGACCCCTGGTAAAATCTCCAGTTCGATGTGTACATATCATCCGCTATTTTTGTCACTAAACAAAACGCACTGCTTTGCGAACAATTAAACGGTGTCGGGGAATAAACATGATTGGTAAGTTAACTCTTAGGCAGTGAGATAAAAAGGGTCATACTAGCTTACCTGATTGCCAAAGACACCTATAGAAGTTGCGGTTGACACTTGGTTTGGACCAAACCAGACAGCTGCAAGACGAGCCGGAATTCCTAGAATAAATATCTGCGCAATTGCACAAAGCGTCTGGGCAAACATAAGGACCGGAAACCTGTCAGATGATACACATGCGCATTTAATCCAAGCGCCTAAAGCGTTCAGGAACGCTCCGCAGATCATATTCACTCTAAGGCCTTTCTTGTCAAGCAGCCACGTTGCAGGAAATATCAGGGGAATGTAAACTAACATGTAAATCATTGATAACCAGTCTATCGCAGTCTCTTGTTGGAAAGAGTCTTCCGGGAGACTCTCGTTGTAATATTTTATTAATTACATTCCCAATGATTTTAAATGAATCCATTGGTAATTGTTGCTGAACGAACAGGGCTGCAAACAATAAATAACATATGTGAACCACATCGCCTAGTGTACTCTTTCGGTGTTGTGTTGGATTTATCCACATATACCGTGTTCAACGGTGGAATGGAGTCTGTAGACATAGTAGGTTAGCTCAACTTCGAATGCATTACATATGATTTGCCGCTAAAGCTTGAAAGTACTGTATTCGCCTGTAAACATAATTGCAATAAATCTTTTTCACAGTTTAGTATATAACATTTTTTGTACCATAGTTACTAACAAGTCGCCAGACTTGTTACCGATTATGTTCATGAGTAGGTTAATGAGAAGATTTCAGTATGAATATAACGAAGGTTGACCGCAAAATTGCAGTAAAGTATATAAAATAAAGGACTTACGACAGTTTCAGTTAAAAAAACAAAAGAAAGAAAGAAAAACATATATTCTAGCATTGATTCTTTATTCAGTCTAGGAGTGCTGGTAAACCTTAATTACTGAGTATATGATGGCTTTACATTAATAAAGTTGTGTGTGTCTCTCTCCCTGTAATTAAACCATACCGTAAGTTAACAAAGGCGAATTTTATATATTTTCTTCTGCTGGATAACTGATAAAATCCGGAAAAAGTCTCATTCTTAAACAAATTCATTGCCAATGGAACATCACAAACTAATATTATCTTAGCTGAATAGAAATAACATCTTATTTGCAGCCCATGCCACAGGCAGTCGGTGTGTGGTTCTTTTAATTTCATCTATACATAGTTAAAATAAAGAAAGGCAGCTATCAACTTTCGCTTACCGGTCCAAATTTAATCCAAAACGTCGATAGGTTAATAGGGCAACTTTCAGTTATTTTGCACTAACTTCTTAAATTTCTCGACATTTCGTCTGACCCGGGTATTTTTAATGCAAATACTCTGTTTCTAAAATTAGAAAGCTATCATTTTATCTTTCCCATGCGGAACGGGGTAAGCATTAAGTATATCTGGGACATGATTTCTGTACATGAAATGTCGAGAATTTTTTTCCAGTTGTTTGCATGCACTGTTTTCATAAGAAAGAGATCGATTTATGATCAAAATCGTCTTCTTTTGGCCTGGTCAAGAGATGTCCAACCTAGACAAAAAGTGCACTTTTGCTTTAAAATTCGTTCTTTTATGTATTTTATAAACTGGTATAATATTGTAAATTTTTAGGAACAGAAATCATTTCTCTAATCTCAGTCGATTGCACTGGATTTGGGTGAAAATTGGTTGAAAATTAACATAGATCTGATACTTAAAATAAGGCCGGGTGATAGTTCCGCCGGTGAACCTTTCTACCTTGTCTTTATTTATAGTATATATGGATGAAATTAAAAGAACCACGCACCGACTACCTGTGATCCCGGTGTCGCAAGATCGATCTTCTGGCGAGGAGAAATTTCTCCGCGACAATTAATCTCGGACATCGAGTCTCTGAAATCATGTGTACTGATAATTAGTAGTTCGTCACTTGAGGAGAAATTGGTAATTACCGGTTACTTATCCCGGGAAAAAGCCGGTAAAGTTGACCAGAGATAGGATCAATAATGTGTTAAAAGTGTCATTAAAACAAACTAACCTTTTTCTTAGTAAAGCAGTGAAAATCGTGGTGGTTTTCTCATTTACATGTACGTCGCACACTGTAGATGCCGGTGCAGAAAATGTGTTTTCTTATATTGTCTTATTAATCCAAATTAATCAGTAAGAAGTATACTGTAAATAAATTTACTCCTCAACAAAAGACTCTCCTATTGCTATCATACCACAACATTGCCTAGATACCTTAATGGAATGTAAATTTTTCATTCATGCACATCATGTGTATAAACCATCCATATACAATACAAGTATGTCACATTTACGCGTCAAACTAAGTTCACCAGCTAAAATTACTATTAAAGCAGTGGCCGCATAAATTAGATACTATTATAATCACATTTCAAAAGTATCAAGGGCAATGTCAGTGGCATATTTTGGGAGGTAAGAAAGAGGCTATGGAGAGTGTTGTACATTGTATCGGTGTTTATTTGTTAAAAATAGATTTTGAAAACCAGTGTCTACAGTAGATCTATTTTGCTACAGTAGATCTATTATGATAAATTCAATAGAATAACATATGTTTCCATAGCTTAACAGCTACATTTAATATACAAGAAAAGCATTGATGCAAAGCATCAAAGGGCGACGCCAAAAGAATTTGATCCAGATTTGCACCTAAATACTTAACAAAAGATGTGTACTTTATAGCAGTACCATTACATGTGACCTGGAGGCTAGGGCCAGGTTAAGTTGAAACTTAAACCAAAAAAGAATAGACTCTGTCTTGCCAAGATGCAAAGGCAATTTTATAGTCAATTTAAGCAATCTTATAAGACTCATGTTATAAGAAAGAATTTCTTCAGATTTAATTTATGAGACACAAGGATTCCTGAGTCATAAGCATATAATCACT
>NW_026854346.1:0-16366 GCF_026571515.1 Ruditapes philippinarum
ATAAATAGATATAAATATATATATATATAGAATATATGTATTATGTCGCTCAAGTGTGTCTCTCAAGTGCTTGGATTTTAACATATACACAAGATATATGTATTATGACTTTCAAGTGTTGGGATTTTAACGTCTACACAAGATATTTGTATAATGACTCTCAAGTGTTTGGATTTCAATGTCTAGATAAGATATATGTATTATGTTTCTAAAGTGTTGGGATTTCAACGGCTAAACAAAATATTTGCATAATGACCCTCAAGTGTTTGGATTTCAACATATAGACAAGATATATGTATTATGTCTCTAAAGTGTTATGATTTTAATGTCTTGACAAAATATTTGAATAATGGTTCTCAAGTGTTTTGATTTCAATATATAGACAAAATATTTGTATAATAGCCCTCAAGTGTTGGGATTTCTACATATAGACAGGATAAATGTATTATGTCTCTCAAGTGTTGGGATTTAAACGTCTACACAAGATATTTTTATATTAACCCTCAAGTGTTAGGATTTCAACATATATACACGATTAATGTATTATGTCTCTCAAGTGTTGGGATTTCAACATATAAAACAGATATAAATATTATATCTCTAAAGTGTTGGAATTTCAACATATAGATAGGATATATGTATTTTGTCTCTCAAGTGTTGGGATTTTAATGTCTAGACAAGATATTTGAATAATGTCTCTCAAGTGTTGGGATTTTAATGTCTCCCAAGTGTTGGGATTTTAACATTAGACAAGATATATGTATTATGACTCTCAAGTGTTGGGATTTCAGCATATAGACAAGATATATGTATAACGAGTCTCAAATGTTGTTATTTCAACGTCTAGACAATATATATGAATTATGTCTCTCAAGTGTTGGGATTTTTAACGTCTGGATAAGATATTTGTATAATAACCCTCAAGTGTTAAGATTTCAACATATAGACAGGATAAATGTATTATGTCTCTCAAGTGTTGGGATTTCAACATAAAGACCAAATATATGTATTATGTCTCTCAAATGTAGTTATTAAAACATATAGACAAGATATATGTATTATGTCTCTCAAGTGTTGGGATTTCAACATATAGACAAGATATATCTTGTTTATATGTTGAAATCCCAACACTTGAGGGTCATTATAGAAATATCTTTTCTACACATTAAAATCCCAACACTTGAGAGACATAATACATTTATCTTGTTTATTTGTTGAAATCCCAACACTTGAGGGACATTATAGAAATATCATGTCTTCACGTTAAAATCCCAACCCTTGAGAGACATAATACATATCAGTAAGTAATGTGTCTGTATATGGAGAGCTAGGGTCCTATCCGCTTTATATAAATTTCTATGTGTATACAGTGCGCAGATGTTCTCATTCATGTTATGAAAAGTCTCTGTGATTTGTTCAACAAGTCTAAATAAGGTTAAATATGTTAAAGAGAATTTCGAATATGAACCTTATTTAGACTTGGTGAACAAATCACAGAGAACAAGAATGAGAACATCTGCGCACTGTTTACGCATAGAAACCGGGCGTTATGGAAATAATAGAATAGACAGGGAATTTAGACTGTGTCAAATTTGTGAAAATGGCGAGATAGAGGACGAATATCACTTTATGCTTAAATGTGCGAGATACAGAGTCATAAGAAAACGATATATTAATGAATATTTTACACTTCGACCAAGTATGTTTAAGCTAATTGAACTGCTAAAATCTATGAATCACAAGACAATGACACATTTGGTGATGTTCATCAAATGTGCACTTAAAATTCGAGAAAATATGCTACGACAAAGTGAATTAACCTAAACTCTATATTTAAAGTTATTGCCGACTTTTTAACCCATTACGCGATATACACGCCTTTTAACGCCTTTTTCACTCCCCCCTTTTGTTGTCTCAAATGGTGAAAAAATGCCTTATTTAGGCCCCCAACACTTGTTTTTGTTTGAGAAAAAAAGTGAAAAACTTTTTCGGCGCAGCCCCCAACCAAAAGATACATCAGGGGGTTGCCAGAAGGGGGATGTGCCCCCGTCTGTTTGGGGGTTTGAAGGGGGCGGAGTCCCCCTCATCGCCAAGAAAATTTTGGACTTGTGAGAGGCTATAAATGACCCCAGATTTATCATAAGGTAACGTGTAACCAACGCTGAAAAGCATTTGACTCTATCTCAATCCATTGAGAAGTTGCAGCACTTTGAAATCAATTTTGATGGAAAAAATCAACACAAAATAGTGATTTTTGGCAATTTTGAGATGTCCCCTCGTTGCCATGGTAACAGAAAATTTAAGCCTGCAAGGGCAATGATCCAGTCAACATTTGTGCCAAGTTTGATTAGCGTTAAAGCAGTTTTTATAGTATTATAGCAATTTGAACTTGTAACGGGAGACTTTTCAATGAAAACAGCCATTTTTCACAAAATGCTCATGAAGTAATGGGTTTGTTTGTTTGTATCATTTTACACCAAACAGTATTTCAAACAGTATATTTCAAAACAGTATTTCAGTCATATAGGCGGGTAGTTTCCTAACCATCGTTCCTAGAGAGTTACACCAGTACTAGACTACCTTCCTCCGCGCTAAACTACCAAAGCATCTCCCGGGGATCGAACCCACGCCAGAGAGGTAACTGGATTAGAAGTCATCGACTCTAACCCCTCGACCACGGAGGCGGTAAGAAATGGGTAAATGAGTTAATTAATTTGCTTGTCAACACATACCTTCATTTACGTAAATAATATTTATATTCTTATTAATTTTATTATCTAATTGACATGACCTTTATATTATATGTAATGCATGTATAGATGATAAACTATGTTTAAATCTAAAATCTGATAAACGATATGTTCTGTTCTGTTATACTATATGCGCGTCAATGAAAATGAAAACTCTTATTTCACTTTAAACGGTCTTTATTTTGGGTATGTGATAAATGGAATATTAAATTCGTGTAAGTTCATTACTGAATTACGTAAATAATATTCATTTTCATATTAATTTGATTATCTAATTGACATGACCTTTATGTTCAATGTAATGCATGTACAGTATAGATGATAAATCTAAAATCTAATAAACGATATATTCTGTTCTGTTCTGTTATACTATAGGCGCGTCAATGAAAATGAAAACTCTTATTTCACTTTAAACGGTCTTTATTTTGGGTATGTGATAATATGGGGAGACTTTTGAAAGAGACATACTGGATACATAAGTTAGGGTTTGAATGCAAAGGTGCTTTACAAATTATAAAATCGTTTTTCAAGTATATTTACTTGCAACTTTTCACAAACTCGTCAATATCTTATTTAGTACATATCGGCATAAAAAGACTGTTCTATTTTAGTAGTCATTCACTGTATCTAAAAATGTTATTAATTTATTTGAATCTATACAAATACATTATTTATGTCGATGATATGAGTATTTAATTACCTCCCTTTATTCATGCATATTTTTGATTATATACTACATTATTCTTAATGTATTCATATGATTTTTGATTATTTCATATAACATAAATTGATTTTGAGTATAATACCATATTTTGAATAGATAATAGATAGATCATTTTCATTTTAATTGATAGCTTTATAAGATATACTGATTGATAACAATGTTTCTAAATTATTATCTCCCTTTTTTACAATTTTCAACATGTGATTAAAGCACATTTTTTTTTCGAACATAAGTAACTGTTATTTTCATACTTGTTGTAAGTATTTACTAGCCTAGTTTCTCTATGAAAATATATGTATCTTTGATCCAGTTATTTTATGTAATTCTTTTCGAAAATTATATATGCTATTTAAAAAAAAATTTCGTTTATACATACATATGCAACATGTTTTATTGTATTACTTATTGTAATATTATAAGGTTCCTTTTACGCGCCAAATGTAACGTCTATTAACGTAGAAGTTTGTTTTGTTTTGTACGTTTACGTCATTTTATGTATCAACTGAGGAAGCTTAATAAAGCGAAACATGTTCTGGTACTTAATTTGTGTTGGTTTTTGATCCAATTATCCTATAAATAGAATATTAAATTCGTGTAAGTTCATTACTGAATTACGTAAATAATATTTATATTCATCTAATTGACATGACCTTTATATTCAATGTAATGCATGTATAGATGATAAACTATGTTTAAATCTAAAATCTAATAAACGATATGTTCTGTTCTGTTCTGTTATACTATAGGCGCGTGAATGAAAATGAAAACTCTTATTTCACTTTAAACGGTCTTTATTTTGGGTATGTGATAAATAGAATATTAAATTCGTGTAAGTTCATTACTGAATTTATTGCACTCGTTGAATAAAGTAATATTATGCTCGCCAGAGGCTCGCATATAAAATAATATGAAAAGGCAAAGCCTCAAAGCGAGCTCGATTAATTTTTTACGTGAAATAGTATGAAATAATCGCTCATTTTCATTTTAAAATTGTAACTCGATATTTTATACACTGCTTCCGTTTATTCTGGTTCCCTGTCCTATTAAATGAATAAAATTAATGTATTTTATCATTTATGCTACGTGAATTACCTTACATTGGCCCTAAGTACTGTTTCAATGTTTGTAAACAGTGCGTGTGACGTCACACGTAGTGTGTTCAGTGCGTGTGACGTCACATGTACTGTGTTAAATATGGCTCCACCCCTTTGGTTTTTTTTCTTATTATTGTTTTGTTTGTTGAAAAAGAGGAGGTAAATGTACATTAAATGGAAATAGGCAAAACCTATGTAAAATAATCGTTCAATTTTCATTTTACATTTTTCCGTTTTAAAACTGTCATTCGAGCTCGCTATAATTTTATTCAACTCGTGCAATAAATTCAGTATTGAACTTACACTCATTCAATATCCTCTAATTAATGTTGTAACATTTTAACATGATGAAATCGACTTTCTTTTCTTAAAGAAGCAACATTTACGTATGACGGCATTTATGATTGCCTGTTATTCCATCTAGTTATAATATTATTTTCTTATAAGAATCTTACACCGACTGCCGGTACAGACCGGAATATCCAATCTCCTACGCAATGATCTCCCCTTGTCAGTACAGATTCTGCCAAAGGAGGTAATCTAGCTCGAGGGTAACTGTTTACGGCGGTAACGAGGCTCTAGCGAGCTTCCGCTAAACAGTTACTTGAGAGTTAGACATTCCCGTCTGTACCGACAGCCAGTGTTTGATTATTTTTCTTGCATATTAAATGTCATTTATTTTCTGAACAGAAATTATGAAAACTGATATTTTCATTACTTACTTTTTTCTTATTGTAGCGTATGAACTTACAAACTTCATTTATAACGGTAAAATGACGTCATTCTTAGAACGCTATTCATTCAGAAAAAGGCGCGCGGCAATGACGTCATTTAAAGCACGCAAATTGGGTGTAAGACAGGGTTTTCTAGCACCGCCGTAACGGTAGATAATCCTGTATGATATGCAAGAATATAAGAATCTTACACCGGCTGCCGGTACAGACCGGAATATCTAGCTCGAGGGTAACTGTTTACAGCGGTAACAAGCTCTGTCGAGTTTCCGCTAAACAGTTACCCGAGAGCTAGATATTCCCGTCTGTACCAACAGCCGGTGTTTTTTCTTTTTTTGCATATTACATGTCAATTATTTTTCGGAACAGAAATTATGAAAACTGATATTCTTATTACGCATTTTTTCTTATAGTAGCGCATGAACATACAACTTCATTCATAACGGAAAAATGACGTCATCCTAAGAACGCGATTCATTCATAAAAGGCGCGCGTCAAGGACGTCATTTAAAGCACGCGACTTGTCTTACATGGGGGATGTAAGATAGTAGTCCAGTCAGTCTGTAAATCGACCTCAAACAAATTGCAACAGAAAATATTTTACCTGGTATAGAAAGTATATGGAATAACATGAATCATATCAAAAGTCTAGCAAAATCTAAGTTGCGCAACATAGAAAAAAAACGGGTTTTTATCGCGTTATTTTTTTGTGATTCTTTTCTGACGACAACGGTCTTCCATAGGCGAACAAAGCGTCTCCGATACTCAGAATAGCGACTGCATAATGGCGACAACAACAACAAAATTAGTTTAACAAAATAAATGTCAGTAAAGTACACTGTAAAGTGGGTTGGTATATTTTCCTTAAAATATTACAGATCATAATAGGAATTATTAATGTGGGGTCGTAAGTTTATTATGAGTATTTGTTGAAAATTATTACTTGTTTTACCAGTTCTTTATCCGTTGAAGGTCAACAGTCTGTATTATACTTTTCATGGAAAACAGTTTAATTTATATAAATTACAACTCTGATTAACTCCTGTCTTAGTAAACATTCAAAAACGGCCTAAAAATGTGTTTTTAAAACAAGTTAATTTCGACAGTATTTTTAAACTATGGAACGCCATTATCACTTTAATTATGACGAATTACCTTAAATAATTTCTGAATACTTTAATCATGTTTTATTGTTAAATGTGTATTGAAGGTTGTTTTTTTTTTGTTGTATTTTTTAATAGTTTTTTTTAAAATTGCTTTACATATATAATGTATGTAATGTTATTATTATTTCAGGGGTACCGCTTTGAGGTAGTCTTCATTGATTTTGATTTTGAAAATAAAAAAAAAATCCAGTAAACTATATGTACACTAAATGAGTAAGTTTGCTTTCCTGTGCTTACATTTGTAATATTTTTACATATGTAATACAAATATCAAACATTATCTTTTACTAGTTTAAGTGAATATTAAACATGGATGAAATAGAGCGTCGTATGCATAATTCAATATATCTGAAATTATTTTCAGTTTTTAATAGACATAGAAGAAATTTATACATGAAAAGTTGACATGAACAATTTATCAATAAACAAACGTAATTTCTAGTTATGGTTCATGATTGGCGATGTGTATGAGTTCAAGGTGAACATGCACATTTGAACCATAATTTAAAAGAAAATCTTTTATGCATACAATAGCACCTGCGCGAATTTGAAAAAGTGCATTACGTGTACATGTATAAGATTAATTCACAGCGATATATTAGTATTTCTTTCGGAATGCACACCTAAGTTGACTTTAGTATAATTTTATCACTTTTAAAATCAAAATTAAAGCAAATACATGTAACAATAAAAACATCTTTGTATTCTATAGAACCTTGTTTCACGAATATATGAAAGTAAGATTCTAATCCTTTCTAACTTGAAGTAATTTCTATGTTACAGATTTTATCAACACACCAGAGCCAATGGGTATGCCCGATCTTGAAAGTGTTCTGATGACGCTGTATATACGAGTTAATACGGAATGCCGTTAGGGCCATCGCCTATGAATGTATTGATCTAAAACGCGATAGTCGATAGTACGATGGTGAAAACGCGAAATCACGAAACTACGATGGTGAAAACGCGAAAGCACGATGATGAAAACGCGATAGTACGATAATGAAATCGCGACAATACGATACTACGATGATGAAAACGCGATAAACTATCGTGTTTTCACCATCGTACTGTCGCGTTTTCACCATCGTAGTTTCGTGATTTCGCGTTTTCATCATCGTACTATCGACTATCGCGTTTCAGATTAACACATTCATAGGCGATGGCCCTTTCCGGAATGCCGTTAGGGCCATCGCCTATGAATGGTTTGATCTGAAACGCGATAGTCGATAGTACGATGGTGAAAACACGAAATCACGAAACTACGATGGTGAAAACGCGATAGTACGATGATGAAAACGCGATAGTACGATGATGAAATCACGACAGTACGATGGTGAAAACGCGATAGTACGATGATGAAAACACGACAGTACGATGATGAAAACGCGATAGTACGATGGTGAAAACGCGATAGTACGATGGTGAAAACGCGATAGTACGATGATGAAAACACGACAGTACGATGATGAAAACGCGAAATCACGAAACTACGATGGTGAAAACGCGACAGTACGATGGTGAAAACACGATAGTTTATCGCGCTTTCATCATCGTAGTATCGTACTGTCGCGTTTTCATCATCGTACTTTCGCGTTTTCATCATCGTGCTTTCGCATTTTCATCATCGTAGTTTCGTGATTTCGCGTTTTCACCATCGTACTATCGACTGTCGCGTTTCAGATCAACACATTCATAGGCAATGGCCCTAACGGCATTCCGTAAGTTAAAGGTAAAGATGCATAGTTGAGATATTTGTTTCAAAAAATCACATTAATGATGTTTTTCATATAAGCAAACTTTTAGCAAACATATCAGTACAAATATTTTTGAATGCATGCACGGATGGGCATTAGAAATGCTTAAAATTGAAATGTCACATTTTTAAACTCAATATGTGACTTTATCTTTACGTTACTTCCAAACACTTTAACCAGTAGGTATTTTATATTGATAATTTTAGATTAAAACCTTAGAAAATAATAATAATATCTGTCATATATGCGGTTCGGATCGGAATATCCGTCCCGAGGTGACCCGCCCATTGGGCGGTAACGAGGCTTGCCGAGTTACCGCACATGGGCGGGTTACCGAGGGACGGATATACCGATCCGAACCGCAAACATATGTCAGATATTTTTTCTTGCATATTTTACGATATAACATTATATTTTGAATTCTTTATCTTAATTTTCAATGGGAATTTATGCCATTACAACCGAAACTATTTTCGTACAACAGCGTATGAAATTACAACTTCATTCATAGCGGTAAAATTACGTCATCCTAAAACCCCAATCAGACTAGAGCTTAAGATTACGACTTGTAAAACTGACGATCATCAGCGATTGTCTGCGACCAAAACCATTTTGCACGTATAAATTTGCTTCTACGACTATCGTAAGACCAGTCATCATTGACAAACGTACGATGGTCTCAAGATTGTGTGGGATTACTTACGACTACCCTCGACCTGTCATGCGATCACCTACAACTAGTCGTACGACCATCACACGATTACTAAAGACTACTCAAGATTATCAGTGACTAGTGGCAATTTGTAAAGACTGTCGTAAGATTGTCGCACTTCTGAACGACCATCGTGCGACAGCCAAAAACCTTATAAGATCACTAGCGACCTGTTTGATCGCAAGGAGGTTTTTGTGCAAGCTCAAATACCTCTCTACGACTGAAATTGGTCGTGGGACCTAAATAAGATAGCCTGCGACTGTCAAAGATCACCGATGACCGTCGTAAGACATTTTTAAGATTGTCCGCGACCAGAGGTCACTGGTGATCGTGAACTGGTCTTCACTGGTCGTCAGCTCTAATGTGACTGGGGCTTAAGCGTGACATTGTACAACACGCGACTCATCTGGCATCCCCTATGCCAGATGAAATTTCCGGCATGGGTAATACTAACGGAAACGCCAGTCTAATATGCAAGAAAAGTGTGTCATATCAGCAACATTGATTAAATAAATACACCTAAAACATTTTAAGGAAAGCCTTTTAGGAAAAATACATCTTATAATAACACGTACTGTTCTGGGATGACTGAAACAATACGTAATCAGCTACCAATAACCAGAATACAAGAATGCAAGGGATGATCCAGTAATTTAAACAATAAATTCAATACTATTTATTCAAAGTTCATATAACAAACACTTTATTACTGTGTAATATATCCTCTTTACAAGGAACCAAAATATGGTAATTAAACACAGTATGCCTACCATATAAGCAAACATAGGATTTGTCACATTATGCAAAAAAGGTTGATGTTCTATTGTTCTTATACATAGGGAATCCTCCCGATGCCATTCGCTGTAAGTGTACTAACAACCTAAACCCACGACTATTGAACTGCTAATTGCTTTGATTGCTGTGATTCATACACATGATCATCTTAAAGTTGAAGGCATAAAATATATGATAAATTTTGTTTAATTAGATAAAAAGTGCATGTAAAAGAAAACAAATAAAGTATGAAAAACAGCACATAATCGTCAATTAGAATTCATTTTTTTTTAAATCGCATTGAAATTGTGCAAGGCCGCATATGACAGCATATTTGTATTTTTCAATCGCCACAGCGACGGAGAACGTTAACTTCACGCGTATATGTATTTCTCTTTAAAATTACTTCAACATTCTGGTAAAAAAACTTCTTTACCCCTCAAAAAGTTTTGTATGCATGACTAACAAAATACTTGTGTCGAATTTCTTATATCATATTAGATGTTTCTATGGTAGGCTGTCTAAACAGTTGACAAATGTTTTTGAAAGTGCCGTTTTCCGACGCCTTAATGAAGACGTTTTTGCATAAATAAACGTTGCAATTACAAATGATTACACTATTATTATATTACAATGTTCAAACGACGTGAAATTTTAGCAGGCTTTACATTAACCTTCGGCAAATATTGGACATGATCCCTTTTTGTGTCGGGCACTTTGGTGTATTATAAATTTCAACGAACGTCGTGTTCTTTGAGTTGCGCTGCTGTGGCGTATCCAGGGTTTTTTAAGGCGGCCTGAGACGGTACTGGATGTTTATAATCAATTATATTTGGCAATTAAATAGAAGAAACATCGATCTTTGCGCATTTATAAATTTAATGAAGAAAACATAAAAAGTTATCAGAATTATGAACAAATTTTGGGTAATTATGGATCAACCTCCATATAATGTAAAAAACAGATTTTATAAATCTTACAATATCAGTTATTGTTTTTTTTTTCAAGATGAACTCTTGTCGGATTTGTTAACGGCTGTTTGATGATCATACAAGGACAGTTAAAGGCAACGAAAAGGAATGCAAGGGAATAAATGCTGCCAGTGAGAAATAAAATGACAGTTTAAAAGTTGAATCGGAATAATATATTCACATTGAGTGTAGAAAGATGTACTGTAACCAACATGACACTAAAAGAGACACTAAGACAGAAAAAGAAAACACTGATGCCACCATTGAGATCAATGACTGATAAGTTTTCATACAAAAAGTATTGTTTATATTGTGGTCAATCTTTAATAAGTAAGGGTAAAACAAGGAAGTGTGATGTTTCGCCAACCTACTGTTTTGAATATATGTATACAGAGGAATGACTGTTTGTCTGATACAGTGCGAGCAAGGATAGAACAGGTTCACAACTTGCTTTTGACAACATTCTCCAGTTTAGATTTTTCTAGACTTTTGATATGTTATACATTCTAACACTATCGGAATTTTTTCTATATAAACAAAGAAGGCCCGAAGCGTGCATTAATCAATCGGCAAAAAATAATTTTGTAGGTATTCCTTCTGGATATTGTGTTTGTAGTGTATGTCTGTAGACGGTCAATATCATTTCCAATGATATACATGTATATGGGCATCAATGAAAAGTCACTGAAATTATGATCATTCAAATGAAAGTGCGAGGCAATATTTGTGGAAGATGATAGATCTATCAAATTTGTTACTTTTCATTCGTCTTTAAACTGCTTGCTTAGTTTGCCAAACATATTGCATATTGCATTTTTACAAGTAATCAGGTAAACCATATTTTAGTTTGCAAGTTTGTATTGTCATGCCGTAGGGTTCCTATTTCCTAATCAAGGCGGGGGTGGGGGGGGGCTGTTTCGGCCTGTAATGACAAGGAAACAAAGAAAACAATTTACTTGGGAGAAGGAAAAAGCAACACAACTTCGTGGCTCAAACCAATGGAGGTGTATTCAATGTGCGCGTGCGTGCCTTCCAATCCGGATAAGTAAATTTTAGGAGGCCCGCTAAGAAAAAAATAAGTCGTTAAGAATTATAGAATGACATTAAGTGTTCCATGTTGCAATGGATGAATAGGATGAATGAAAATGAGAGAATATGGGAAAGTGAATAGGACAACTATATAGGACATGTACATATATGATATAACAAATTGACAAAAGTACAGGGGATATAGACCTTTTTACACTACGATTTTTGCACTACAATATTATCTAACTTGCCGACAGAAGCTTTACATACTGTCTTATCCAAGTTGCCAACACGACTATAAATACAGTTATATTCCCATTGTTTACATACTGTTATTATGCAACTGACAGACGCTGTGCATATCGTTATATCCCACTTGCCGACAGAAGCTATATAAAATGTTATTTCCCACTTGCCGACAGAAGCTATATAAAATGTTATATCCCACTTGCCGACAGAAGCTATACATACCGACTGAAGCTATACTTATCGTTGTATTCAATTTAGCCGAAAGAAGCTATATATACCGTTATATTCCACTTGCCGACCGAATTATACATACCGTTATACTCAACTTGCCGACAAAAGCCATATACATGTATATACTGTTATATTCAACTTGCCGACAGAAGCTATATATACCATAACATCCTTCTTGCTGACAGAAGCTATGCATATCGTTTTATTCAACTTGCAGACAGAAGCCATATAAAATGTTACATCCAACTTGCCGACAGAAGCCATATAAAATGTTACATCCAACTTGCCGACAGAAACTATATATACCGTTATACACAAGCTATGCATACTGTCATAAGAAGCTATATTTATCGTGATATTCAACTTGCCGACAGGAGATATACATACAACCTTTATATTCCACCTACCGTTAAGCTTGTACATATTACCGATAGATCCAATTATCCGACACAAATTTCTGTTAAGAAGTTACCACTAACATGTGCTGTATGATAACAGTTGCCATATTAGTGTGCTGTGTGATAACAGTAACAATAAAAGTGTGCTGTGTGATGACAGTAGCCATGAAAGTGTACTGTATTATAACAGTAGCCATAAAAGTGTGCTGTATGACAACAGTTACCATAAAAGTGTGCTGTATGATAACATTGACCATAAAAGTGTGCTGTATGATAACAGTTACAATAAAGTGTGCTGTATGATAACAGTGACAATAAAAGTGTGATGTATGATAACAGTAACCATAAAATTGTGCTGTGTGATGACAGTAACCATAAAAGTGTACTGAATTATAACAGTAGCCATAAAAGTGTGCTGTGTGACAACAGTTAACATAAAAGTGTGCTGTATGATAACATTGACCATAAAAGTGAGCTGTATGATAACATTGACCATAAAAGTGAGCTGTATGGTAATAGTGACAGTAAAAGTGTGCTGTATGATTACAGTGACAATGAAAGTGTGCTGTATGATAACAGTTACCATAAGAGTGTGATGTATGAAAATTGTAGCAATAAAAGTGTGATGTATGATAACAGTGACCATAAAAGTGTGCTGTATGATAACAGTTACCATAAGAGTGTGATGTATGAAAATTGTAGCAATAAAAGTGTGATGTATGATAACAGTGACCATCAAAGTGTGCTGTATGATAACAGTGACAATAAAAGTGTGATGTATGATAAAAGTGACAATAAAAGTGTGATGTATGAAAACTGTTACCATAAAGTGTGTTGTATGATAACAGTTACTTTTAATTGTGCTGTATGATAACAGTTAATATAAAAGTGTGCTGTATGATTACAGTTACCATAATAGTGTGCTGTATGATAACAGTTACAATAAAAGTGTGGTGTATGATAAAAGTGACAATAAAAGTGTGATGTATGAAAACTGTTACCATAAAGTGTGTTGTATGATAACAGTTACCGTTAAATGATGCTGTATGATAACAGTTAATATAAAATTGTGCTGTATGATAACAATATTACCATAAAATTGTGATGTATGATAACAGTGACCATAAAAGTGTGCTGTATGATAACAATTACAATAAAAATGTGCTGTATGATACCAGTCACCATAAACGTGTGCTTTTTGTATTTTCGAAGATCAGTGAATACAAAGCGGACATTCAATCTCTGACACAGAAGTTACACGACAAACCTAACAACAAGTAGTTCTCAAAACAGCTTAAAACTAGCGATTTTAAAGAAAAAATATTTTAATTTTGTAACAAGTATCCAACAAATTACAACGCATTCAAAGTTTAAAAGTAGCGTTGGCTTATATAATTGTCAATAAATGAACAATCACAAATTACGCGGATGAATATGATTTTAATCAATGAAAATGCTTTTTTTAGCGGTGTCGATTACCGAATACTACACAAATAAATCTGACTGTCGAGTAGTGGAATATATAGATTCTACATGTCGGACTGTTTGGGCGAGAAGATTTTCGCTAAATTATCTACTTCAATTTTAAACAACAGGTTTATCCTGAACAAAATACCTCGAAATTAATAAGGATTACAAACCCGAAATGCAATGGAAGTTCTTAATTTAGAATGACTTGATTTTATTCAGGCATTGTTTGTATAACTTCTCCGTGGTGCAGGGGTAACGCGCTCGTTTCGTGTGTGAGAATTCTGGAGTTCAAATCCCAGTCGAGGCAATTTTTTTAAAAAAATTGTTAAAGAAGTAGCCATGATATGCTAGGATAAAGTGTGGCTGTCATAAAAAATGAACATAAATGATTTTTGATGCAACTCTAGTTATGCAAAATTCCGTATGTATCAAACTCTGGTGCCTTGCACGATGAACTATAGTACATAAAAATAAACTTATATAGGAAAATACATACATATATACAGTACGATTTAGATTACAAAGATAAGAAAATACCACAGAGCTTGCAGCCCTTTGATTATAATTGTAACCGCGAGTTTGTCGTAGATATATAACAGTTACCATTATGGTGTGCTATATGTAACAGTTACCACTTAAGTGTTCAATATATTAACAGTGACCACTTAAACATTCCGAAATTACAGACGAAGAGGTAATTCGTTCTGTTTAAAAATGAGAGCTAATGTTGTCAGTAGTATTGATAAAAATTCATTGTTATCAAGCTTGTTCAATAGACTTTGAACATGGATAATGTTTGACAGGATAATTATAGATTGATGTGGCGGTTAGAGCCACTATTACGGTATAAAACGTTAATCATATTGCAAAAAAACAAACAAACCATCACTGTCGCTGTAACGCAGTTGGTAACGTTGTTATCTTTTAACTTTTAGTGAAAATGAAAACTTCCATGCTGTAAATGACACCTTGCAGTGACTTTAGATCAGTTGGCCCACTGCACTTTGAAGTATTACCAGTTTATATTTACTTTAAACTTCGCTTATAACGAACTCATTGGGACATTCAAAATCTGTTCCTTATAACCGGAGTTCCCTGTAAGCATATAGCGAATTAGTTCATTGTATCAGAGGTTTTTATAGCGAACAGATTTACATATAACGAGCTGATTGTTTTTAAACGTCCGCCATTTTGAAGAGCATTTGATTAAGACAAACTAGAACTATCGCTGAATGCGATTCATACCCCCACCAATGTCCTTGACAGAAGACGACTTGGAAAGGTGGTTAAGGGAATAACTTAAGTGGCACAAATACATATACATAAATAGAAATTATCTCTGGTGAAAAAAAACTAATTGTACAGGTTATAGTATAAATATATATTATCAAATCATGTTCGAAACAGTTACAAATAACCTTTCATTTTTCCAATGTACTAAACATTTTATAAGTCAATTTTTGACCTTCAAGTGTGGCCTTGACCTTAAGCTGGCACAAGGGTAAGATGGGTTTTGCACATCGCCCAGTTGGGGTGAACATTTAAGTAAAGTTTGAAGAAAATCCTATCATTAGTATAGAATTTATAGAGCGGACACAACATATTCTCTAGTATTGATTGTATGTAAATTTAAAGACTTAACAAGGGGCATAACTTTGTCAAAATGCAATACAGAGTTATGAAACTTGACCTGCATATCTTATTTGTGACACCTCATATATCTTTTAAGTTACAAGCAAATACCTGTGCTAGGTTCAGAAATATTCAAGTACATGTTAAAATTTAAGAACATTTTAAAGTGTGACCTTGACCTTTAGCCGGCACAAAGGTGACATGGATTCTGCACATAACCTTGTTGAGGTGAACATTTGAGTATAGTTTGAAGAAAATTCTTCCATTAGTATAGGATTTATAGAGCGGACACGACATACTGTCTAATATTTGATTGTATGTAAATTTGAAGACTTAAAAAGGGGCATAAAAGTTATGAAACTTGACATGCATATCTTAATTGTGACACTTCATATATATTTTTAATTTCAAGCAAATAACTTTTCTAGATTCAGAAATATTCAAATAAATGTTAAAATTTAAGAATATTTTCTAACTCAATTTTTGACCTTCAAGTGAGACGTGACCTTGACCTTAAGCCGGCAAAAGGGTGACATGGGTTCTGCACATTACCTTGTTGAGGTGAACATTTGAGCCAAGATTGAAGAAAATCTTTCAATTAGTGTAGGATTTACAGAGCGGACACGACATACTGTGTAATATTTGATTGTTTGATATTTGACCTTCAATTGTGACCTT
>NW_026854347.1:0-15871 GCF_026571515.1 Ruditapes philippinarum
GGGGGTCGGCATAGCCCCCCAAAAACTGAAAGCGAACAGCATGGATCCTGATCAGACTGCGCAAGCGCAGGCTGGTCTGGATCCATGCTGGTCGCAAACCTATTATGTTGGTTTTGTCATGACGCGGCTCATATCATGAATGTAAATTAGAACAGAAATTAACACGGTTTTAAATGATTTTTTTATTAAACTTTATGCATTCCATGTATAACAACAATGATAATGTAAAAGATTATTCTTTAAATAATTTCGTAAACATGTTTGTATTTCTATATATATGTACACATCTTGAATTGATGTAGTTATATACAAATATATATTCAAGATTTTACAACATGTCTAATACATGTATACGGGTTAGACAAGTTAATGCAATTAACTATCTAAAGTGCAATTAACTATCTAAAAATATCAATGTACATCAATGAACTATACGAGGTACAGTCACCACTGCACATGGTTATCTCGTCACTTTTCTTCGTCGTAAGAAAATATATACACTCCAAAGTGATTAAAACAACAACAATGATTTTGTCAATTACAAAAATGTAAAAGGAACAAATATGTAACACATTGAATTCAGTCCAATTCTTTTATAAAGTAAGAATTGTCATTCATAAATATACACACACATATTGAAGACATCTAAAATATTTTGTCTTCCACTATAAACATGTTTACTGAAAATTAGAGTAACAAAAGATTTAAAAATATCACAGAAAACAACATGTAAACAATTTTACAATCCGTGCAGAATATTGACGTCAACATAAGCAACAATGCAATGCTAAGACAAAATATGAACACTGTAAACATTCAAATGTTAATTAAGATTTCATGAAACTGATTTACAAAATCATGCAATGTATGATTGATTTTGCAGTATCTATCACCATATTCACACTGCGTGACTAACGTAGTAAGGTTTTTTTCCCATACTTGGTCATTCATTTGGTAATTTTAAGTGGCTATAATTTTATAGCGCCTTTGTAATGTGTCACTTAAAATATTTTACTTTTTTTCTTATACATTTTCCACTTTTCCATGGAAATTAGCATGACTGGTACAATGTAGTGCGATGTTTTAATAACACTCTTGCTTTGTATCATCGAGTAGATCAATATAATAAACTATTTATTATAATAATTTATAACATGATCATATAACTAAGCACTTATTAACCATATCTTCACATAAATGTACATGATATTATTGATAGTATGACTTTGCATGAACGTCTAACATACCATAGTATATAGTATTGTCAGTGTAGTGTATGCCACATGCAGTGCTTTACATCCGTGCAACTGCATTTCCATGACGACAGAATTTCCTTCATTCTAATGAAGTCATTATGTAAAAGTTCTAGTGTTATTTCCTTTAATTCAGGATACTTTTCTGTCACGGAATGATGAAGACATCTTTCACAACTGTTCTTTCTTGCGCAATTGGATGAATACTCACACGGCAAAAGTGCATAAATTTCGCTTTTTGTTTCGAAATTGTAAAGAAATACTCGTACAGGATTTGGTGCAGATCCGAGTAATTGTTCTATCTGAGTTGGAGTCAGATCGAGATTGCACAATTCAAGACTTTTCAATAAACGCATATGTTTAATATGAAGAAACACATTTTCAAACAAATCCAGGTGTGATATGCGTATCATTTCGACAATATCTTTTGTTTGTTCAACGATTGGTTGAATTCCTATCATTGTGGATGTTAAGCTGCAATCACAGTCAATGTGTAAGCTTTTCAGATATGAAGTCCTTATGTAAGGAAAACATTTCAACACTCTCTGTACAGAGTCATTGTCGATGTACAGGTCTCTTAGTATTATATCATATACAGTAAAGCTACTATGTAAACTTTCGGCAATGCAGTCCGTGAACATATCACTTAGACTTTTAACTAAGATTCTATGCTGGTTTCTCTCAGATTGTGTGTGGTCTCCTTTGAATCTTACTATTCTAAACCTTTCATCTGCATCTACAAGGCCACTTACGTGCCAACTCACATTTTTCATAGCCTTCGGATTCATACCGCCGAGAAACAGAATAAATTCTCGCAATTCCAGGACGCGTTCAATGCTATTGGTTCTTCTTTGTAAGGTTCTTAAATGGTCTACGTAGTCTACGTCGTTTGTGCAAAACAACTGAGCACCAAAAAAGTCCTGAAGTGTTTTTTCTTGGAAGTAAATGGAAGATTTAAAAGGACTTGATGATCCGACAGGGAGAAGTCCGATATTCATGCAATGTGCGAGCTTCTCAAGCCTCAATGTGTTTTCAAATACACAAACGTCATTTTTTATAAATTCTCCTGAAAAAAACATGTGAAATGCCAGTTTCGATTATGACGACAGATACTGTTTCCCTACAACATAACTGAACCAATCTGGTTCCGTCAGCCATGTAATCCCAGACGTGCATGCGGAATCATTTCTAAAATCAAAAGTATTTCCCGAGTGTTTTATTGCATGATAATGCACGCAATCTATCATTTTGACAACTTTGTTAGAGCGTGATAGATGTATTCCGTCCTCGAACCAAAAATAGATTAACCCTTTCAACATCAGAGGACTTCTCAAAAGGCCACTATATATGTTTTCTTGAACTTCATTAATAAATGTCGATGAAATTTCCTCATGTAATTTGATGGAATATATATCTTGAGCCTTCAACAGGTGTGAAAGCGCGGATTTTATCATCAAATTTCTGTTTGCAGCAGAAACTCCTTGAATTGTTATTGTACGAATAGTTTCCCCTTCTGGAGGTTTCCATGATTCACATGGCCTGGAGGTTATTACAAGTGTGTATTTGTGCGTGGATGTTATCTTCGGGAGTTCATGGCGGCTAGTTTCCTTTCCTGGTATAGACAAGTTATCGATACCATCAAGGACAATCAAACAATTGTACTTTTGTAAATACTCCACTACAGTGCTTTCGGGAATGCCAAGTAAGTTAACTATAGTATTTTCTATAGTCTCATTCATATCCACATGAGAAATTTTGAATAAGAAATCAAATTTTCTCAAAATTGACGAATTACCATTTTTGCAGTCGTTTGCGCTATCATTTTCTGTTAACAGATTGATATGGACCGCAGACCAGTCTGAAACAATTTTCTGACATAGAGTCGTTTTACCCATCCCAGCTTGTCCTACAATCAAAATGTTTCGAGACTGACTGTCTATATTTTCAAACATTTCCAGATAGTGGAACAATTTTCTACTAGGCTGTCCTTCAGCAATTGTTCTTCCATGTCCCAGATACAGTTGTTCAGCATTGTTCATATCATTCAACTCGAGATCAAGGGGCACGTAAAAATCGGCTGGACACGACTTCGAATACGATATGTCTTCTTGTGCTGATGTTTGATAAGACATGATCAAGGCGATTTTTGTACGCATAAAGTCTGAAAGATATGATTAAATACAACAAAAGGGCCATGATAGCTCTGGATCGCTGCCCTGAGATACATTACTAGAAAAGATCACAATATTTGTTTTACAATTTTAAAGTCAGTAATGGGGACACATAAAATTTGGTAAAGTTGCATAATCTTTTAAATACTTGTAGATGTCTGCTACGAAATGCTTAATGACAAAAGCTTACATTCTTGGCATTGAAGTTTCACAAAGGAATATTAAATTGTATTTCCTAGACAAGTCCATTGTTCATTTGTGACCCAGGGACATGACTTATATAACTAAGATAGACATTTTTAGTCAATGACTCAGCTCTTGACATTGTTGTTTCACAAAAGAAGTCTTATAGTTATGTATTTCCCTATATCAGTCTATATAAAATAAATGACCCCTTCGGCATGGCCAATTTTGACCCCAGGAGCATAATTTGAATAACTTTTGAAGAGATTTCCAAGGTGACGCGTCATGCCAAATATCTAAACATTGAGCATTATTGTTTCTCGGGAAATTTAAAGATACAATGTAGTTTTACTATACAAGTTAAATGTAGATTTACTATACAAGTTTATAAAGATTAAAAGACCAATGGGACAGGATCAATTTTGCTCCCATGGGCATGATTCATAAAAAGTTGTAGAAATTACTAGAGAACAACATGCAAAATATGCAAGCTATAGGTATTGCGGTTATTCAGTAGAAGTCTTTTAAGATATTTTTACAATACAAGATTATACAAACTAACTGATCTTTGGGGCGGGACCAATTTTGACCACATGGTATACATATTTTGAAGATCCAATTGGCATTAATACAAATTAGGCATTGTAGTTTAAAAAAAATGACTTTATGTGTTTTTCTTTATAAGCTAATGCAAAACTAAGTGACCCCTTTTGACCACAGAGACATGATTTATATAAATGTTGAGGAGTACAAGAGGATGTTACATGACAAATATCTAAGCTCTGGGAATTGTACTTTCAGAGTAGATGATTGTTTTTTTAAAAAGTGATCCCTCAGAAGCATATTTGACATTTAAGACTTTTTTCTTATACAAGCGTATTGTTAACTAAGTGACCCCTTGGGCAGGGCCATTTTTGACTCAAAGGGCATGACTATTCAACCTTTGTGAGAGGTTCACTTTAAAATGCTACATTTCACTTAAGTACAGTGCTTTGCAGTTTCATAAAAGAAAACTTTATAAATATATATATAACGGTAAGTAGACAAAACGATCCATGGAGTGAGGCTAAGATTTATATAAATTAGGAGAGGACCAAAATGTGACGCAACATGCCAGAATATTGTAGATTCTGAAAATAAGATATATAAAGAATTCATTTTGAAAGTCTATTTCTAGCTCCTGTGACCTATATATGTATCAGACTTGCACCATTTATGTAACTGTTTAGAGGACCACTAAGGTATATTCCAGTTGATGTTTATTAAAAATTATGAGAAGATGTTGTTTATAGAAATTGTTAATAACGACAGACGAAGGACGACCAACGACTACAACGGACACATGCACTGCCATAACAAAAACTCACCTTAGTGAAGAGCTCTGGTGAGCAAAACAATGTTACCCGGGACCGATTTATCATGTTATAATTATTACCTTTTATGTTTCGTGATAGATGATTAGCTATTTTTGAGTTTACAAAATTTTTAATATGAATGACAGCAGTTTCGTCTGCTCCCATATTTATCTTATTCAGATAATATTTAAACTGCTATTATATGACATGAAAATAAACATTTAATTTAACATGGTATAATAAAATATATGGTGTTAATTATAGTGTTTAATGAAATTAAATCTGCGGCATACACAAATTAGTATAGTGTATATAGATCAAGTACAGCTTTCTCTCTGTTTAACGATTGACTTTGATGAATAGTTTCACAATAATTTATTTCTTAAATGAAAGCCATAACACAAGTTAAAGATTATGCTGTAATCGAATATTTTACCTTGTCCTGTTCTGTCAGAATGTGTCGTGTATGACATAAATGAATTTTCTCCCGTTTTTGACTCTTTTAATTGACCTTCTAAGCTTTCTTTTGTGTTTTCGTTTATGTATACACCTACATGCAGAATAAAAAGATCGATCAATTCGTGTTTTAAATGCAATTGTATTTGATCAATATTTTTTTCAAAGTTGTTAAATTGGTAACATGCGCAGCAGTTGTATTAATAGATATTATTTGTAATGTAACTCTTTACGTGTAACAAAGAGGTTTGCTTTGTCACTTTAACTTTTAATTTGACCTTGATGGTCATTTTTTTAGTAACAAGTTTTGTTTTGTCCAAGTATAAATCAAATCCGTACATAAATAACAAAATTATGACAATTAAACCAAATTTTAGTAATTTGACCTCGTCGAACAAGGTTATTTAAAGCTCAAAGTCAATTCAACTGTTTAGAAGGTATTGTCCAAAAGGTTGATTTGCTCCAGTATGAAGATAATCCAAGTTACAGTCAATTATCACCAAAATAAGTTAATATTTTATAATTTAACCTTCAAGGTCAATGTCATGAATGAGCTTAAGTCAGTTCGAGTTTAATATGCAAAAAGGGCTTATCTTAAAGAATGTAGTGTCTCCATATGAAGTAAATCCCTATATTAATAACAACGTTATAGCTCAGTTACATCAAAAATCAATTTAACCTTCAAGGTCAATGTCATTTATTGTAAAGGTCAATGGTTTTCCGCTTAACTTGTAGGTCTATCCCAAAAGACTGCTGTGAAAAGTTTGAAGACAATTCAATCAAAACTAACAAAGGTATAGCCGCTTACATAACAAAAATCAGCAAAATCAACCAAAATTTAGGCATTTTACCTTAATGGTCAATGTCATTTATGAATGTAGGTCTAGTATAGTCTGGTTTACTTGAAGGTCTTGTCCTTAGTTGTTGTGGTCAAGTATAATTACAATAAACCAATAACTATAAAAGTTATGATCAAGGTTAAAGTCTGCAGACAGCAACGGCGACGTCAACGCCGACACCTTTATTTTTTGTATTTATTTATTTAAAAAAATCGAGCTAAAAACGATTGAAAACAATTCCTCATTTATAAATTCAATTACCTTCCTTCTGTGTTGAAATCGATAAAGACGGCAGATTATATCTGGTTTTTACATCTTTCTATTAGCTTAACAAGCTCGTTCTTCAGATCATCGTTTGCCGTCCCATTTCCAGTAACAAGTTGGTTGATATTGTCCACCAATATTTCTGAGAGTTTCTTCTCGCAGTCTTCGCTGCAGTTGTTGAAAACATTCTATAAAAAAAAGTTATGAATATGGTTCACATGCAAATTGCCATTTGTTTTAATGTAGAAACAGGAGTAATTAAGTAAATATAAAGCTTTTCTGGAATTTTTTTTTTCTATGTTTCATTAGTAAGTTTCATTTAGAGCGCAAACATTTTGTTTCCCAAAAAGAATCTAAAATATATGCATCTGAACATTGACCTACAAATGAGTGAATAAATAACATCGTCTGCCTAGTTTAGATTTATTTATTCGAGATATGCAAAAAGGCATGGAACGTGTGATTTTTTATAGTTCCCGTTAGTTATATAAGTATATTTTGTTTTCCAACAGTACTCATAAGAGGGGTACCTCACAGGGTGAACGTAATATGTAAATAAACAGTATGCGCACCTAATTAAAGATAGAGCTATTAATAGACTTGTGTTTTTAGGGAACCAATGTAAAAAATCAAAGTTAACAAATTGCACAAATTTCCTTTTTCGTAACTTTAATGATGGTTCCGATCAAAGAAAATCATGCCTTGGACTAAGACTTTTTTGGTTTTTTTTGTTTATTTATCGTATGATATTAATAATTTTTGTCTTAAAGAGAAAAAAATAGTACTTCGTTAGGAGTACCCCAATCCCTTCGAAGGAAAATGAATTTTTAAGTTTTGCAAGTTATTAAAATGATAACGGCAGTAAAATTTGTTTTCCATTTTAATACTTTAAAATAGTCTACAATATTCAATCGCAATATTTGTGTTAGTCTTGCCGAACTTTTTTTTATTCTAAAATAGTATTTCAAGGTTGACATTTCTTTTGAATTTTATATCCAATCTGGTTTTCCATATGATATTTTGTGTAATTTTTTCAAACAAATGTCATGTTTAAATACATGTAGATATGTTCAACTCTTAATATAATTTTTTGAAGCGTGTCAAAAACGAAATGTTAACGCTAATTTAAAAATAGTATCGTGGAAATATTTACACTACTGTACAAGATACATGTTGACAACCTACATAACTGTCTTATACTAACTGAATGACGTAAATTTTATTTAGTTTAGCAAACAAATAACTGTCTATGAACATATTAACCTATAGCTCTTCAGCGCTTCTTATGTAAAATTCTTCCAAGTATAATTTCCAATAACCGTAAATTATACCACACCCAGACTATGGTATAATTTTCAATTTTGAAGATCGAAGGAGTAATTAAGTGTTTCTGGGCGGAGCTATAGGTTAAAACAAATACACCATTGGTGCGTTGACGATTTCTGGGTTTGCGTAAATTATACCATAATCGCGTGACCTTTCTTATGCCTTAACCTCACGAGACGAATTTGCGTAAATTATACCATAATCACGTGACCTTTCTTATGCAACCTCACTCGATTCGTCTCGTGAGGTTAAGGCATAAGAAAGGTCACGTGATTATGGTATAATTTACGCAAACCCAGAAATCGTCAACGCAGCAATGGTATATCTATTACTTACCATCACATACTGATATTTAATGATGAGTAGCGGTTGTATAAAGAATCATTAGGTTTTAGGTTTAAATTACCTGGTATTGTCACTGCGGTATACCGTATCCCGGATATTGCTCGATATTATGAGGACTTTCATCCCATTTCGCGACTTTAAACGGAGAACGAAGGTAAGTTCAACGACGATATTTTCCAAACTAATGGCTATTTCAACGGGTTTTATATATCTAGAGGTATTTTTGTAGCTCTAAAAGACGTAAAAGTATTACAGGTATTTGTAAAATTGATTAAACTACCTCTAAACGATCTGCTGCTCACTAGGAAATACTGACCGCGATACTGTAGAATCGTTAGAAATTATTATATTATCAATATAAAAAAAATTGAACCGAGCAATTTTTTTATCCACAATCCAAGTATGCTTTGTCCAAATTTCAACCAAAAAGTGTGAAAGTACAAAAAGATACAGGCCAAAAAAAGATACAAGAAAGTGTACCGAGTATTGATTTTAAGTGTACAGACTATTGCAAAATAGCCCAAATTTAGTGTACAGTGTATTGCAAAACAAAATGAGCACATAAGTATGGAAAATCGATATTTTTGTCTAATTTTTAAGTCTGTTTATTGATTCCATTACATTTTGCTGTCAGATAATGTACTGTTTATGTGATATCTATTCAAATATTCAGATTCAAAAATGCATTTTCAGCGTTATTACTGTTCTTTTCCTATGGGTAAATACAGAGATTTAATTTCCAACTTGATTGAAAAACACACTATGGATGAAATAAAGTTTGTGCAGGGTCGGAAGCAGGGTTGGGAGCAGGGATGAACCATCAAAATTGACGATAAAAATCTTTAAATGCATGTCTCAAGAAAGACCCATCTCTGAAAAGAAGAAGAAAAAAAAACATTGATTTAAGGCTCTTTTACAAGTTCAAACTGCTATGAAACTATAAAAAAAATGCTTCAATACTGATCAAACTGGGCACAAATGTTAGCTGGACCATAGCCTGTGGAACACCATGCTCAATTTGAAATTTCCAGTTACCATGACAACGGGGGGACGTCTCAAAATTGCCAAAAATCTCTTTTTTGCGTTGTTTTTCCCCCATCAAAACTGATTTCAAGGTGCAGCAACTTCTCAATTGATTGAGATAAAGTCTAAGATTTTCGGCGTTGATTACACGGTACGTTTAAATCGACCTAAGGCCATTTTAGCCCCCCCCCCACAAGTTCCAAATCTTCTCGGCGATAAGAGGGGCTACTGTCACACTTCAAACCCCCAAACAGAAGGGGGTACACCTCCCCTGTGGCACCTCCTTGATGTACCTTTTTACTGGGGTGTGGTGGTGGCGCCGAAAAAGTTAATTTTCTCAAACTCAAAATTTCTAAATAGCGCATGTTTTACACTATTTCAGGCCTCAAAAGGGGTGGGGTGTAAAGCCTTCAAATATGATAAAAAAGAAAAGGAAAGGAAAGGCGGCGTTCAATGAACGCAACCCCACTACGACCCAGCAACATGAACCAGTGACAAGGAGCCCAGGCGGACCCCAAACAAAAGCAGGACGGCACAAGACAGCCTTAAAACACGTCTTTATGTGGTAAAAGGTAATAAGGAACATAACCTTCTTATTGCATCTGCTGCCCTTTATCATAATCTTATCTAAATCCATTATTCGATTTATTTTGAGCTGTATTCGCTCGGCAGTCATACGGTAACTCATTGCTAATGGCGTAACACATTTCACATGCAGACGGTCTGCCGTTGCTAGAGTGCAGGTACAAAATGACCGAAAGTTACCTTTTTATGGATTTTTGGCATAGTAGGAAGTCGGTCGATAATAGATATTGGCACACTTGCTCAATACCATCTAATATTGACAATCTTCAGGCAGCATTAATGGACTTTGGATGCTTTTTTTACTATTTAAATTTAGATATGCAATAATTATTAACAAATTCTGGAAAGGTTGATCCTTCGATAGCAACGAGAACTTTGTAAGCACAGAAAATTCGAACTTGAATTTACTAAATAATATTACTAAATACATTAAGTTGGACCACTCACACCCGTCAGTAGCATCTGTTACACGTAAAATTCGAATTTCAAACCTTTCCACAGTATTTAGATTCCTTTCAACGCCATTGTCAATCAGCTGTTCGATATTTTGTAACGAGTCTTCTGATTGGCCAATAGCAACGAAACCGCAACGTTTCACACAAGGATGCATAATGGCGTAGAAAGCGATTGAAAGACCGTGTAAATGTTTGAAACTCGAATCTCGTGTGTATCAGGTGCTACTGACGCTTGTGAGTGGTCCAACTTAATGTATTTAGTAATATTATTTAGTAAATTCAAGTGATTTTGACCCGTACTCAGCTGACAAACATGTATTAGTCTATGTTTACGTACCGAATCGTTGTGCCGCAATTCTGTCTACCAAGGATTTTTAGCACGAATTCGCTCGTTTCCCGATAGATATTTCATGAACGGGAAGAGCTATAGACTTGGGGTCGGTCTCATTTGGAAGCTTAATACAAACGTGAAATAGTGATAAAAGTCTTTTTTAATTGTCTGGCCAATTGTTTTCACAACGGCTCGGGAAATGAATCCCTTGCTCGTAGGCTCGAATCTGGAGTTTCCGGCTTTCTCTTAACTTATAGTATATTTTAAAGGGGGTCATTTTTTACAATTTTTTTTTTTGGTTTTTGACACTTTTAAGATGAACACAGGTTTTATTATCAATCTGGTCATATATTTTCATCCCAGGTCCGATACTCGTGCCTGTGGTTCAAAGTCGCGAAATGGGATGAATGTCCTCATAATATCGAGCAATATCCAGGGTACGGTATACTGCAGTGATTGTTAAGCCCGTGAATTTGCGCACAATTGTTGAAAGCTCTCGTAAAATGCAGCATTGTCCTGAAGGTATAGCAGATATATTATAATAAATCGTCAAAAGATCATTCACATTCCTTACGATAATTATCAATCTATATAATTTCAGATCATTAGTATTTCGGCAATTTAAACAAATTAACAACAACAGAAACAAACAAACAAACATGACAAAAAATTTGACTATACTTTGTAAATAGTTTGACGTGCTCAGCTGTATCCTTTTGACAAATTTGTAGTCTCCGAATTGCTTCGTCTTTTGTTAATGCAGCTCTTTCTTTTTCTTCTACTTCATTGTCTATATCTTCTGAAAAGTCTGGATCATCGATATTAACCAAACAAGTCTCAATGGAGTCCTTGATATCTCTAAGAGGGGATTGGTAGTCATTCTCTGAAACGTTCAAAGAAGGTTTATGAACTATTTTATTCCTGACTATCCGAAATTTACCAATGGCGTCTGCAAATGCATCCGGGTTCGGTTTTTTATCTGTAATTTCGCTGAGAGAACACGCATTCAGGAGAATCCAAGATAAAAGTGTTATATCCCATTTATGGAGTTGCATGAGTCCCTTAAATTTCCGATCTCTCGGAAAGAAAGTCTCTGCAGGTCTTCAATGCGTGTCAAAAGTTCCAATACGTCTCATTATTTTACGCTCATGTCCTTGAAGAAAGCTATCTAGAGACCAGTAACGCTTATAGTGAACTTTTAATTCTGTGTACTACCATTTCTATGGAGGGCGTTCGTTGCCAAAATTCCAGACATGTAAAGTGTTCCTTTTTAAAATGACTTTTGAAAATGCGAACTTGTATGCCTACCATTTTTATTGTATGCCTCTTAATTCAATTTTTTAATTGAAGGTTACCGCCTTTATATAACAAGTTTACATATATATCGTTACAACTGACCTAACATCTAAAACGACAACAAATTTACAAGTTCGTATCTTCCATTGCATGCAATACATACGCATGTTTGTACACTTATAGATCTGTAATATACAAATGAATTGTAAAACTCGAATACGGAAAATAGAGTTTAAGAAAACGTGTTACCAGTTGTAGAACTACAAGAGTACGTTAACACAGTAACATGTTTAAAATGACAAAAGTAGATTCACAAAGTTAAACGATTTTAAGTCAAGCATAACGCCCCGCCCCTCTCGGAGTATTTACGAACTTCTATTGCGGACAGGTATAAAACGGCGCCTCTCCCGTATTTTTAAATAAAACAGAAGGACAACATACGGCATTTTTCATAACATATATATGTTACATTTGTTACAAAAGTTTTGTCACTAGCAACATCACTTGAAAATTGCTGATTTTACCAGTTATGATGAAGATATCTTGTGCATTACCTTATTATTTAACATCGTGTTCTTATCAGTTACAAATTATTTATCATTTTAGTGATTAGCCTGTCCGTGCTATGCCTAGTGCCCTGTCCTGTGTTTTGTTTGGGGTCCGCCTGGACTTCTTGCCACTTGTTCTTGTTGCTGGGTCATGTAGGGTTGCGTTCATTGAGCGCCGCCTTTCCTTGTTGATCTTGTTTATCATATACTCCTGAGAAACATCGGCGATTTGGAAATTTTTAGGGAAAACAATGACCAACTTCAAGGGAGTAATTTTATTGATAATGTAAAAACCATCCAATATTCTTATTGGTATCATTGAAAAAATTGCACAAATTTCATTTTCAACAAAACCTATGCAAGAATTTGCAAAAATAGGATTTTAAAGCGCGCCACCGAGATTTCCTTTCCGAAATCAAGAAAAATACTTATCCGTAGCACATATGTACAATCTTTAATGTATTTTCAGTATGAATTTATAAAACTTTTTGCACTTGTTCATTATCCCTCATGTACAGACTCAATCAAACCGAGTCTGCAATTCTTGTGTAATTTTGTAGTGATTAATGCTTCCAAGGGATCACTTTGTTTCCAGATTTTAATACTTCATAACAGCAGGTGTCAAGTGCCGTGTGGCAGCTGTAAAAAGTTGCCCCGTACTTCACTTCAGTGTTTTTCTGGTCCTTCGGGATCATTGATGCAAAGCGCGCTATTAAGTGTTGAGAGTTGAGTACCGTTCAAGCCAGTGCTAGGGGGGCGTGAGGGATGTTGCACTTGTTCATTATCCCTCATGTGCAGACTCAATTAAACCGAATCTGCAATTCTTATGTAATTTTGGTGTGATTAATGCTTCCGAGGGATCACTTTGTTTACAGATTTTTAATATACTTGTTCAAAGCTTATGGTCTTAAATTTCATTCAATATTCAATTTCCTTTTAGAATAAACTATCTAAAGGAAGCGACGTTATTTTTTTCCGAATATATGAGTGTGGATTTAAGAGAAAAAGAATAAACAACGATAAATTAGAAACAATTTTTTTAATACCTCTACATAATTAATTTTCATTTTTAAGGCATCACTAGAAAGTTCATAAAGGATTCTTTTACTTGGGTCTAAAATTATCAACGCCGCCTTTCCTTGATGATCTTGTTTATTATCAAAATTGACCAAGAAATAAAAAAAGTAAGTAGGGGGCGCCATGTTTTTCTTACTGAATTTCAGAGTGTGTTTTTTTTACTTGGGCATCATATGCCGTTTTTCATGGTATGGCACTTACGTGTCACATTGAAGGTTCCATGATAATCGCCATATTAACACATCTGCGGATGTTTCAAAATTGTACCAGTTCATGTTGAAAATTTTGCTTAAGCCGGTGCTAGGGGCGTGGACGATAACTTGCTCTTTCCATTACCGTCAATGAGCAGGCTCAATCAAACCGGGCCATGTAACATTCTCAATTTTGTCGTTTTGAGCGTTCTTTAGGGATTCTTATTTTCTCTATTTTACAGAAAGTAACATGATAAACTTTTTAACGAAAAGTTAATTCAGTTTGATTTAATTCATTTTTAATTTTAGGCATTATATAATTATATATCATAAATCGTATGAAGCACACTTTTATTTCAATCCAAAATTATCAAAATATATTTACGAACTTAAAAAAAAGTTTGGAGGGAACGCCGTGTTTTTTCTTACCAATTCGAGAGTGTTATTTTCAGAGTAAAAAAAAACCTAAAAATTCAATACATCTTTTAATTCATTTTTTATATTTCCGAGGCACTAAATAGAAAGCTTATGGAGTAATCCTTCATTTGATACCAATAATATTGGACTTTTTATAGAAATAAAAAAAAAAGTTAGAATGGACGCCGTGTTTTCCTTCACTTTATTGAGAAATAGGAGAGAGGCGACGGGTATTATTACTGTCCGTACATTTCAGTGATAGAAGATCGTAAATACTCAGAGAGAGGCGGGGCGTCATGCCATGACTTAGAATCGTTTAACTTTGTGAAATTTTAAACATGTAACTGTGTAAACGTACTGTTTGTAGTTCTAACGACTGGAACACGTTTTATTAAATTATATTTTCTGCATTCGAGTTTTACATTTCATTTGTGTTTTTCAGGTACAGATATATATCTACAAGTGTGTAAACATGCTTATGTATTATATGCAATGGTAGATACGAACTTTTAAATGTGTTGTTGTTCTCCATGTTAGGTCAGTTGTTAAGATTTACATGTAAACTTGTTATTTAAAAGCGGGTGCCTTCAATTAAAAGATTGGATTAAGAGGCATATCATTTGCTGTGCACGAATGCAATAAAAAATGATAGACATACATGTTTGCATTTTCAAAAGTAGTTTTCAAAAGGAACATATTACAAGTCTGGAATTTTAGCAACGATCGCCCTCCATACATTTCTAACTAAAACTTTAATATACCCTCATCGGCATTGTAGCTATATTCGACCTGTTCCCACTTTGCCATCATACTTTCCACCTACAGAGGTACTTGTGTGACTTGGAGAACAATTGGTAACAGTACATTCTCTTTGATCCTATTCATTACGTTTTTACTTGTGTGTCTTTTTTAGCCTTGTGTGACTAAAAATGGCCAAAAAGATCAAAGAAAAAGTCACATAAGTGCCATTTTGTGAGTACGTCCGACCGTTAGCAATTTGGTTTCCGGAGCATAACTTAAGTTCCATTTGGCCCACAATATTCAAACTTCATTGCATGATTGTCCATATTGGGTAGAAGACCCCTATTGATTTTGGGGTCACAAGGTAAAAGGTCAAGGTCACTATGACCTTAAAACTGAAAACAGTTTCTGGAGCATAACTGAAGTCCCATTTGGCCCACAGTGTTCAAACTTCATATGATGATTGTCCATATTGGGTAGAAGACCCCTATTGATTTTGGGGTCACAAGGTCAAAGATCAGGGTCACTATGAACTTAAACTAAAAACAGTTTCCGGAGCATAAGTCAAGTCCCATTTGGCCCACCGTGCTCAAAACTCATAGGGTGATTGTCCATATTGGATAGAAGACCCCTATTGATTTTGGGGTAACAAGGTCAACGGTCAAGGTTACTATTACTTTGAAATTGAAAACAGTTTCTTGAGTATAACTTAAGTTCCATTTGGCCCACAATATTCAAACTTCATAGGATGATTGTACATATTGGGTTAAAAAAACCTTTTGGTTTTGGGGTCACAAGATCAAAGTCACTATAACCTTAAAACTGAAAACAGTTTTCGGAACATAACTGAATTTTCATTATACCCACTGTGTTCAAACTTCATAGGATGATTGTCCATATTGGGTAGAAGACCCCTAGTGATTTTTAGGGTCACAAGGTCAAAGGTCATGGTCACTATTACTTTCAAACTGAAAACAGAATGAAAAAATAAATTATACTCAACTTTAAAGTCTAT
>NW_026854348.1:0-96148 GCF_026571515.1 Ruditapes philippinarum
CCTTTATAAGTTGTACTTTTCCACTTTTTAACAGATTACTAAAGGGTTTGCAACCCGGTTCGAGTCCCAGAGAATAGATATATACACATAACATGCAGGGTTATATAGGTACACATCTTGGCGACAAAAGTAGACCATTTTAAAGTATTTCAGTCAATTACGGAAGTCTCAGTAAGGATTTAAAGGAACTCACAACAATGATATATTATATGGTTCTTATATGAAAATTGCTGTCTTACGTCATTTTCAATTATAAATTATGACATTATTAATAAAGATATTTTTGTAAATTATATCTAATATTATACGCAAGAGTCCCCTCTAAATATAAAACAAATAATATTAAACATTCGTCAGTCCGTCTGTTCAGGAAAGGGCGAAGAAAATGGCACATATAATATAGCGCATTCTATATATAGTACATTGGTATCATGTCACTATATTCTATAAATAGCACATTGTTACCATGTGATAATATTGACCAATCAAATTCATTTTGGACATCATTCGAATGCCCATTTGGGCATCCTCGTCATTCAGCTCTTACCCTAACCCTAACCCTAACCCTACATATTGAAAAAACAAACAAAAAAACACGTGACTATTCCGACCAATCAGAAAAAAGCGTTGCATAAACCGTTGTTGCATTTCGTATTTATCCCTTACCCTAACCCTAACCCTAACATGCTAAAATAGTGCTAAAAAGTCCTTGAATTTTGGCAATGGATGTCTGTACGAACCCTGTTCAATCATATCATTGGTATTTCATCATCAACACTACCATCATTATGGTTAAAACCTTTTCCAAATATAACATGAAAGTAAAGAAAATATTACTAGTTCAGTCATTCAAGACATACTCACAGTATTAAATAAAAGATAATTTAGGTTTCAAAAGCAATCCTTTTCTTTATTGATCTTTTTAATTTTATACAATACTATAATCAATATAACAAAATATATTTTAATATGAAAAAAAAGCATTTTTTAAATGAACATCTCTTTATTAAATGAAATAACTCGCTAGTTTTACTCCCTGAGTTAATGATCATTTTGCTTCCAGAGTAAACTTTACTAATAATACAGAGTTTATATATGACTAAATGGTCATTACTCCAAGTGTAAACTTTTACACTAACCGAGATTTACTTTCGGAGTTAACGATCGTTTACTCCCACAGTTAACTATAACAATAATGAAGAAGTTACTACATGAGGAAATGATCATATTCCAAGATTAAACTTTTTACTAACCGACATTTATTCTCGGAGATAATGAGCATTTACTCCCACTAAAAAAATCATTTAATAAAAGAAAGTATTTTAAACATTATAGTTAACTTATTTTTTTTTCAACAAATATATTGACAACTTTATCACCAAACTTGCCACAACTTTTTGAAATATTACATAGGAATTGCAACACAATATTTTAAGCTTAAAAATTTCAATTTCAAATTCATTTTCCATCATAAGGGGTGACATCTTGGGGGGTGACATCTGTCGGTTTTCCCCTATACCCTAACCCTAACCCTAACCCTAACCCTAACCCTAAATATTGAAAAAAAAAACAAACAAAAAAAACACGTGACTATTCCGACCAATCAGAAAAAAGCGTTGCATGAACCGTTGTTGCATTTCGTATTTATCCCTTACCCTAACCTAACCCGAACCCTAACCCGAACCCTAACCCGACACCCTAACCCTAACCCGACACCCTAACCCGACACCCTAACCCGACACTCTAACCCTAACACGACACCCTAACCCTAACCCTAGATTAGGTTCAGCATCAGATCAGGTTCGATTTAGCATCGGACCAGCTTTGGTTTAACTTTTATTATTTCAGCTCGGGTTCAGCCACAAATCAGGATCGGTTCAGCTTCCTATAATCTTTGGTTCAGCTTCGGATCAGCTTCGGCTCAGCATCAGATCAGCTTCGGTTCACCTTCGAATCAGCTCCGGGTCAGCATCGGATCAGCTCCGGTTTAGCATCGGATCAGCTTCGGTTCAGCATCTTTGGATCAGCTTCGGTTCAGCTTTGGATTACCCTTTTTCATCTCAGCCAAGCTTCGGTAACAAATCAGGATTGGTTCAGCTTCGTATCACCTTCGGTTCAGGTTGGGATGAGCTTCGGTTCAGCTTCTATCATTTCAGCTCGGGTTCAGTCACAGATCAGGATCGGTTCAGCTTCCTAAAGTCTTTTGTTCAGCATCGGATCAGCTTTGGATTAGTTTCGATTGAGCTTCATTTCATCTTGAATCATGTAAGCTCGGGCTCAGTAACAAATCAGGATACATGCAGCCGTGAAAAGAAGGAAAGAGGAAGCTGACCGAAGCTGAACAACGATAAAAAATGGGATAACAAAGTTAAAATTGGTCTGAACTATTTTATTCTTACCACTAACCCTTACTCTAATCCAATATAATCTTATTTTTGTTAATCGGAAAAAAGGCACCTGGTCCCCCCGGACATATAGCCGGTATTAGCTTCTCAAAGGAAGGGGTATCACCCAAGGCGCCACCCAACTCATTGTCGCCAGGTTTTACTCAAAAATTCACTGTCCCTAAAGACCGCAAGTAGTCATGAACCAAAGCAAAATTAAACGCAGTGTCAATGGTTCATATTTCATAACACTTAGTCAAACGCCTTTTTTTTTCAATAAATCAGTCAACCACCCATCAATCATCATCATTCATCGCCGTCATCGAATACTACTAAGCAACTGCACTTCATTACGCAAATCTAACACAAGAAAATATTTCCTATCGAAATAATATACCTTATTATGGAATACCATATACCAATTGCCATTATCCATGTTTATCATTTATTAATATCCAAATCAAAATAACAATTTCAATTCACATTCTGCACGTTTTGTAAATAATTTAATCTACCATATAAATAACACACACAAAATCTTTTTAGCCTCCCTCAAACAAAGCAACATCAAAAAAGACATTGTCTCATTCAATTTGTATTTAGAAGCGCGCGCATACATATTGAAAGAAAAACACGTGACAATTCCGACCAATCAGAAAAAAGTGTTGCATAAACCGTTGTTGCATTTCGCATTTATCCCTAACCCTAACCCTAACCCTAACCCTCACCCTAACCCTAATCCATGATTATCATTTATTAATATCCAAATCAAAATAACAATTTCAATTCACATTCTGCACGTTTTATAAATAATTTAATCCACCATTTAAATAACACACACACAATTTTTTAGCCTCCGTCAAACAAAGCAATATCAAAAAAGACACTGTCTCATTCAATTTGTATTTAGAAGCGCGCGCATACATATTGAAAGAAAAACACGTGACTATTCCGACCAATCAGAAAAAAGTGTTGCATAAACCGTTGTTGCATTTCGTATTTATCCATAACCCTAACACTAAACCTAACCCTAACCCTTACCCAAAACTTACTCCTTTTTGAGAGTTTTCTCATTTTTATCTATTACCCTAACTTACCCCTTTCTGAGGGTTTACTCTTTTCTAGTTACCCCCAACTTACTCCTTTTTGAGGGTTTACTCTTTTTTACTTACCCCCAACTTACTCCTTTATGAGAGTTTTCTCAATTTTTGTCTTACCCTTACAAACCCTTTTTTTGAGAGTTTACTCTTTTTTATTTACCCCACAGTTATGAATTTATACCTTAAATATCCATTACATACCAGACACTTAATTCTATTATTTAATAAATTTGCAAAAAAATGCTGAATAAAAATGAAATATAACATTGCAGTTAATGCCTTCATTTATATCGTGAATATAATGGCAGTTTAGAAATTATCGATATACTTCACTTTACTGTTACATTTCTTCTATTCAATCATATCATTGGTATTTCATCATCAACACTACCATCATTATGGTTAAAACTTTTCCAAATATAACATGAAAGTAAAGAAAATATTACAAGTTCTGTCATTCAAGACATACTCACAGTATTAAATAAAAGATAACTTAGGTTTCAAAAGCAATCCTTTTCTTTATTGATCTTTTTAATTTTATACAATACTATAAACAATATAACAAAATATATTTTAATATGAAAAAAAAGCATTTTTTAAATGAACATCTCTTTATTAAATGAGATAACTCGCTAGTTTTACTTCCTGGATTAATGATCATTTTGCTCCCAGAGTAAACTTTACTAATAATACAGAGTTTACTATATGAGTAAATGGTCATTACTCCAAGTATAAACTTTAACACTAACCGAGATTTACTTTCGGAGTTAATGATCATTTACTCCCACAATTAACTATAACAATAATGGAGAAGTTACTACATGAGAAAATGATCATTATTCGAAGACTAAACTTTTTTTTTTTGTTTTTTTTTTTTAGTTTTGGAACCACGTTTAAGGCCCTTTTATTTACTTTTCCTTTTTACATAATACATTCATTTTACATTTTTCAATTAATTATTTTACATAACATACGTTACAAACTAATATACATATGTTGTTGTAGACATTTTAAAATAATTTCAAAGAGCTTAAACGTGAATCTCTTTAAGAAAAAGTTAAGAAAAAGGATATTATATTTTAAACAAGATAGAGTTTTGTTAAATCAATTTTTAAAAAAAAAAAAAATCTTGAGTCAGTTGGAAAAATGCTGACAATTTGGGAGGTGCTATAATATAAAAGGATAATTTGCAAGAGAATAAAAAAACTACGATAAGATAAAAAAAATGGTAATATAAGAAAGAAAGGCTGCTTTGGTAATATACTTCTGACATATCATCAATCAGTTCTTATAACATTATTAGAAAGTTATTCCACTTCCTGTTGAAATCATCAAGAGAATCATTTTGAAATGCTATGTATTTTTCTAAAGATATTCTATCAATCAATTTTCTTTTAAACACAAGATTATTTGGTATTTTTTTTTTGTTTTTACAACTATATATATAACATTTGGCAAATAAGAGAATATATGATAAAATTTTATTTCGTGAATGAAAAAAGGACAAAAATTTGTCTTGGGTTGCAAGTATACCAATTTCAACCAACCATTTAAACAATTCATTCCAGAAAATTTGTGTTTGTTGACAGGTCCCAAATATATGTTCTATGCTATCTATTTCCATATTACAAAAATCACAAAGACTAGACTCCACTAATTTACATCTAAAGAAAAATTTGTTAGTTGCAATATTTCTATGTAGTGTAAAAATCAAAAATAAAAAATTTTGCAAAATATTATCCTTACAAATATCAAACGCATTCAAATATATTTGTTGCCAATTGAAATTTTTTATCTGGAAATACTGCCTCCCCATTTTAACTGGGATTTTAGTTTTTTTCATTCTGGTAATTTTAGCTATCTTTCTTTTTGAACCTGTGTTAATTTTTCTATTTAGGAGATGTGTTTTCTGTTTTTTCTAAAAGCTCATAAATATTTATTTCCTCAGTTGTTACAGAAAGAATGACATTATCTAATTTTCTTTTCCAACATGTTGGGATTGAAGAGATAAGTCTATGGTAATTTAAAAACTCAGTATTAGGAATGTTATATTCAGTTTTTAATTGACTAAAAGTTTTAAATTTTTTTGCGTTTATATCATAGATATCTTTTACATGGTATATATTTTTGTTTTCTCCACTGTCTGAAACAGAGAAGGCTATTGTTATTTTTTATGTTTGAATTTTGCCAAAGAATTTGTTCTGAAATATTTTTCGGATTTTCATTAAAATTGATTTCACTCCAAGCTACTAATACTTCGTGTATAAATTTATTTTTGATTTTAAATTTCATTATATCTTTTGTGTTTATATTGCATTTAAATATAGATATTCCACCTAAATGATTGATATTTTTCTTTATTATTTCTTTTCCACAACCCATCATTTGAATCGTTTATTATTCTTTTTATCCAGTTCGATTTTATTGAGTTCAAAAAATATAGGAATGTCAATCATATTAGACCTCCGTTTTTGTACTCCTGTATTATTACATCCCGTTTGACTTTATCCCTTTTTGAGCTCCATATAAATTCATAACATTGTTGTTTAATTGTATTTACAGTTTTTTTTTGGAGGATTGGGTAGAACAGAAAACAGGAAAGTTAATTTTGGAATTATTAATGATTTCAATACTGAGATATTAGCAATTGTTGTGAGATGTCTAGCTTTCCATCTGTTTATGTCTATTTGGAATTGAGATAATCTGTTATCGTAATTTAATTTGAGGATATGGTCAGTTTTTGAATGAAATGTTATTCCTAGTGTTTTGACACTTTCTGATGTCCATGAAATATTACTATATTTTTTTCTACAATATATAAGGTCGTGCTGGTTTCGCAGTGGGCCTATTCTTAGAGCTGTACATTTACTATAATTAAGATTTAGACCCGAGATGAATGAAAATTGTTCAAATATATATATACATTTCTTTGAAACTGTTATTTGTACCATCTAATAATATTGTTGTATCATCAGCAAACATGCTGTTTTTTACTTCTATATCAATATATATTAAATCCTTTAATATTTGTATTTTCTCTTATTGCTATGGAGAGGAGTTCAATTGCTAAAATAAAAATGTAAGGAGATAAAGGACAGCCTTGTCGGACTCCTTGTCTGATATTAAATGAGTCCGACAAGAAACCATTGTAAAGAATACAACTTGTTGGATTTTTGTATAACAATTTTACCCACATTTTTAAATTTGGTCCAAAGTTAAATAGATCGAGTGTTTTTAAAATAAAATTATGATTCAAACTATCAAAAAGCTTTTTTCAAAAATCAGCAAAAAATAATATTCCAGGTTTTTTCGTTTTGTTCTGCGTACTCGATTTACATCATAAATCAATCTTATATTTTCACCAATGTATCTGCCTTTAATAAATCCAGTTTGGCTATTGTCGATCAAGTTATTTAGTACACGTTTAATTCTATTAGCAATTACTTTACTCAGTATTTTATAGTCAACGTTCAATAAACTTATTGGCCGCCAGTTTTGAAAGAAGTGATAAATCTTTTTTTGGTTTTGGGATTAAGGTAATTAAACTCTGTGCCTGCAACTGACTTAAATATTCAGTTTCGAATGAATAATTAAGAGAATTTATTAGATCATTTTTAATTTCATTCCAAAACATTTTATAAAATTCAACGTTTTATACCATCTGATCCAGGACTTTTCCTATTTTTCATGGTTTTAATTGCTTCGATACACTCTCCTTCTGTAATAATTCCTTCACATAATACTTGCTCGTTGTCGTTTAGTTTAGGGATTTTATTTTCATCATAAAAGTCATATGTTGAGACTCTTTGTATCTTTTCACTGTACAGACTTTCATAATATTTTTTTTGCTCATTTCAGAATTTCATTTTGGTTTGACGTAACATTACCATTGACATTTAGATTATTAATAAGTTTTCTTTCAGCATTTCTAATCTCTAAATTTTTTTAGCAATTTAATGTTTTTTTCACTGTTGTCTAATTTTAAACTTTTTATTCTCGTTATAATTCCATTGATATTTTCATTATGAAATTGTTCTAATTCTGATTTTTTCAATTCTAAATTTCTATTTAAATTTTCGTCAAAATTGCAGGCTATCTCAGTTTCAATTTTTTCGATTTCTGTCATAAGTTTTTGAATTTGTTCTGTTTCTGTTTTCTTTTTATATTTTGAAAATCTTATAGTTTCATTTCGTATTGTACTTTTAATAACTTCCCATCTGACTAAAAGGTTTGTGTCTGTATTAAGAGAACGTATTTCAGTTATGGCATTTTAAATTCTGTCTTTAAATTCCATATTTAAAAAGTAAACTATTATTTAGTTTAAAAACACCAGGTCCTCTCACTATAGGATCAAAATTTAAAGTTACATATGCTATTGAGTGATCAGATTTAAAACTAGGCTTTATGCCGGATTTTTCAACAATATTTACCAAATCATTTGAAAGAACAAAATAATCTAATCTACACGCTATATTTAACCGTACTTTTGAGCGCCAAGTAAATCTTTTAGTGAACGGATTTTTGTACCCGAAATATATCATTAAGTTGAAAAGTTTCAAGTATACTTTTTATTTTTTTTGCGACATTTCAAATGTGTTACCACCTTGTTTGTCAATATTAGGTTCTAGCACTACATTAAAATCTCCTCCTATAATAAAAAGGTGATCACTTCTGTCTTTAACGAAGGCTTCTAATTTACAGAAAATATCAATATCATCTTTATTTGGGCCGTATACATTTATGATAAATACCTCTTTGTTTTCAATCTTTACATGAAGTGCTAATACACGTCCGATCTCAATTTCAAAAGTATTTAGAATGTGAATATTTAACCATTTCTGAAAAGAACTGATACGCCTAACTGATTACTTGAATTCCCACTATTAATCATTGTTCCATCCCATTCTTGTTCCCACTTTTCTTTATCAGCCTGTTTGAAATGCACATCTTGGAGAAGGCTTATGTCAACCTTTTGTGTTTTCAACCATTGAAAAATAACATTATAAGTAAAGATAGTAGTTTTAGACATTAAATTGAATCGATGAAGAAAATTTATATACTACCAAAGCAGTTAAAAATTGTTCAAGTATAAAAGTCTTCCTGCAAAGAGGATTAAGTTGTGAATTACATGACCGCTACTAAATATTGTTTAAATTGATGTTTTATCTATTGTAAAATGAACTATGACATTTTTTATTAATATCTAATGAATTGCTTGGTAACATTACATGTATGTTAAAGAAACAATAATAAATTTTTAATCTAAGCTTGATCGCTATTAAGTTAAATCCTAAGTAAACCAAATATGACATACATATACATATATTCGGTGCAAATCAATGTTAAAACAGTCATTTCGTCATTTTTATCTACTATCAGGATTTAAAAATGAATGAAACAACAACAACAAAAACAAAATAATTTAACATGACATATCAGAAAGAGAATATTATTATGGTACCTAACATACACTCTTACATATCATTTTAAAGATGTGAATATTTGAGAGAGAAAAAACTAAATGTTATGGATTAAAAAAAATTTTAACAGAAAAATATTTATGTTTATTTAAGTCATTGTCCAATGATTACTAAAGTTACTTTATTCTGAAATGAGTTATGAAGGAATTTTAGGTGACATTTGGAATAAGAGGATGAAAACAGAAAAAAAATATCTATCTAATTTTGGTATCAGTACTATCAAAATCATTTATATATCTTATATTTCTTAATATCAAATCTAATTAATTTAAACAGCAAGCAAAAAATATAACACTCATTTTGAAAACTCCTACCATCAAATCTAATAAATGTAATTGCTAGCAAATCACATTACATACAGTTTGACATTCATGCTATCAAATCTAATACAAATCATGTGACATTCATTTTGACATTCACACTATCAAATCTAATCGATTTAACTGAAGACAAAACACTTTACATTTATTTGTACATAAATACCGCAAGCAAAATACATTGTATTCCCTTTGACATTTTTACCATCAAATCTAGTAGATTTAACTGAAAACAAAATATATCACATTCATTTTAACATAAATACAGCAAGCAGAATATATTACATTGATTTTTACCTTTATACTATCAGTCTTAATACGTTCAACTACAAGCTAAATATAGTGTATTTATTTTGACAATTTGAAATTTTGACAATCATAGTACCATAATCTAAATAAATTAACCGCAAACAAAGTATATTATATTCGTTTTGACGTTCATTTATACTTTTAAATAAATTAACCACAAGCAAAGTATACTATATTCGTTTTGACGTTCATTTATACTATTTAATGGTGTAACTTTTACCGAAAACAAAAACTTGACATTTATTATGACATTCATACTCTCAAATGTAAAAAAAAAAAATAACTACAACAAAACATATTATATTCATTTTGCCACTCCTAATATCAAATGTAATACATTTAATCGCAACATTTTGACATTCATACTATAAAATGTAATAAATTCAAACCCAACAGAACGATTTTACCTACATTTTGACATTCAAACTATCAAATGTAATAAATTAAATCGCAACAAAAACATATTACATTCATTTTGACATTCACACTATTAAATCTAATAAACTTAACCGCAAGGCAACTATATTTTTATTCAATTTGACATTCGTATTGTCTATACCCTTGTAATATGTTTCTCTTCTATCGAAAAACATGAAAGGGAGAAGAGAAACAGCACAAAGGAATATCTTGTATAAACGACTTATTACCCCATACTAATAAACCTTCTTTGGTCAGAAAATAATGAGAAAAAAATAAAAATAAAACAATCAAATGTTATTATGTTATTTAAGATTGAACAATGTTAATATAATTTATGTATGTATATTCTAGTATTCATAATGTGATATTACAGTCAATATCATGTGCGTCGAAAACGAAAAGCTGTCTATAAATAATCTGTGGGGTAACAGCGTATTTCATTTATTTTTCATTGTAAATTTAAAATTGTTTTTATACAAATATCTAAACGAATGTACAATGTGTCAGAAAAGGAAAATAACATATTTGTGTCAAAATTCGTGTATAACTATCTATGTTATAATTGGGATTAAAAAAAACAAACAAAAAAACAGGAGTGATACGAGAAAGTTACTTAAACTATAAAACGTTAATTTAAAGAAACTAACTCAACAAAGTTTAATGTTCAATAACAATAGTTTTTATGCGTCTTTTGTTAAACATTTCTCTTTTCTCATGATGTACATGTATTTACCTTTTTTCACTTAAGAGTCTTCATTTGATTTGTTGGTATTTATATGTTTGTTTGTTTTCAACGTGTTATGTTTTATTTTCTGTTCCAAACATTCGTTGTAGATTTTTCGGAAGAATTTCCTCCAATCTCACGAGCCGGCCACGGGAGCGAAAGCCATTGGTCATTTTCTGAGAATTTGATCAGCCGTGTTGTTGTGTTGTCTGGTCTTAAGGGGTTCGTTGACTTAAATATGGCAAATAATTTGCCTTCGAAAGACCATGCTTTTTCGATTCGTTTGGGATCTTTTAAACGTAATGACATTAAAGCTTGCTGATTGGAGTGTGTAAGATCTTCATTCAAATATATTCTGGTTCCTTTAAGTGACTTTGCATTTTTCATGATATTAATTTTCGTTTGCCTTCTTACGAATTTTACAATTATTGGACGGTTGCTGCCTGTCTTGAACTGACCAATTCTATGTGCAATGTCGATTTCTTCATCGAGAACAACCAATCCGAGATTGTCTTTGCACATTTTCTGGAATTGTATTTTTGTCTGTAATGAAGACTGTTGGGGAGAATCTTCTTTTATTCCCGTGATACGAAAGGTTATTCCTTCGACTGTATTGTTCTTGATCATTTGCATTTCTTTTAATTTTTCGTTTTCTAATTTTAATATTTTTAATTCAGTGTTCATCTTTTCTTCTGATTTTTCTATTCTTGTTTCTATAACATGTTTGTTTTCGCTTATCTCTGAATTAAGTTTTGAAGTGGAGGCTGATTTGTTATAAATTTCATCTTCTAAAATTTCTAATCGTTTGATGACTGATCCTAATAATTGTTCCTTCATTTCTTCAAATGTGTCTTTTATTATGTCTCTGATGAATGACCTGTCATCTTTTGTTAAAACGTTGTTGAGTTTTTCATCGATTTTGTCTAGTTTTTGTTCTAGTTTCATCTCCACGTTCGTTTCTATCAATTCAGGTGATGCCGCGGTTTTATGTTTTTTACTTTTTTGTTTTCTTTGATGAGACTTTGAGTTATTGGGTTTTTTTTTTGAAGGTCTTTTCCTAAACTTTTATTTATTGGGTCTGTTTCTTCTGTTGTTTCATTTAAGGAGCTAAATGAGTTCGTTATAGCACTAGAGTCTAAGTCGCTACAGCTAGTGGTGGATTCTTTTTTTCATTTTGGTGTTCCGCCTTTAACATTCATAATTTATATGATCAAAAGTCACAAGCGATCAAGCAGAGTACGTGATAACCGTTAGTTCCCGTTATATCTATCCTATAATGGTCATAACTGTTATACCTAACCAAGCGTGACGTTTTTTTTGGTAATACTGTCTATGTGCGATGTGTTCAGTATTATCACGTGAATCATGCGCTTTTTACACCTATTTATTAAATGTATACTAAAAAGTTCTGTATAAATATCACCATAAATACTTTATAGATTTCATAAATGTTCATACCATTTTGAAGCTATTCCTTTATATATATAACACACATAAATTCCTTTTTAAGCGTTCAGTAATTCACACAAAATCCGTTGATTTACATGATAGACATTTTTACGTGTTTACATTTTAGAACCGGAAATATCGTTCTAAACTTTTTACTAACCGACATTTATTCTCGGAGATGATAAGTATTTATCCCCACAAAAAAACTCATTTAATAAAAGAAAGTAACCCTAAGTAAATAAAGAACCCTAACCCTATTAAACTTTATAGTTTACTTTTTCTTTTCAACAAATACTTTGGCATCTACTTGCCACAACTTTTTGAAATATTACATAGGAATTAACAAACAATATTTCAAGCTCAACAATTTCATTTTCAAATTCATTTTCCATCATAAGGGGTGACATCTTGGGGGTGACATGTAACCCTAACTCCACTTGTCGGTTTTACCCTATACCCTAACCCTAAGATCGGTTCAGCTTCGTATCAGCAGCGTATTAGCTTTGGTTCAGCATCGGATCAGCTCCGGTTTAGCATCGGATCAGCTCCAGTTCAGCTTCGGATCAGGTTCGGTTCAGCATCGGATCAGCTCCGGTTCAGCATCGGATCAGGTTCGGTTCAACTTATATCATATCAGCTCGGGTTCAGTGACAAGACAGGATCGGTTCAGCTTGATATCACCTTCGGTTCAGCTTTGAGTCAGCTTCGGATCAGCTTTGGTTCAGCTTTGGTTCAGCTTTTATTATTTCAGCTCGGGTTCAGCCACAAATCAGGATCGGTTCAGCTTCCTTATATCTTTTGTTCAGCATCGGATCAGCATCGGATCAGCTTCAGTTCAGCTTCGGATCAGCTTCGGTTCAGCTCCGGTTCACTTTCGGTTCAGCTTCGTATTACCTTTTATCATCTCAGCCAAGGTTCGATAACAAATCAGGATCGGTTCAGCTTCGTATCACCGTCGGTTCAGGATCGGTTCAGGTTGGGATCAGCTTCGGTTCAGCTTAAATCGTATCAGCTTGGGTTCAGTCACAATTTACGATCAGTTCAGCTTCGTATCACCTTCGGCTCAGCTTCAAATCAGCTTCGGATCAGCATCGGATCAGCTTTGGTTCAGCTTCGGATTACATTTTATCATCTCAGCCAAGCTTCGGTAACAAATCAGGATCGATTCAGCTTCGTATCATCTTTGGTTCAGCTTTTATCGTATCAGCGTGGGTTCAGTCACAAAAAAGGATCAGTTCAGCTTCGTATCACCTTCGGTTCAGCTTCGAATCAGGTACGAATCAGTACCGGATCACATCCCGTTCAGCTTCTATCATTTCAGCTCGGGTTAGGTTCAGCTTCCTAAAGTCTTTGGTTCAGCATCGGATCAGCTTTGGATTAGTTTCGGTTTAAGTTTCATTTCATCTTGAATCATGTAAGCTCGGGCTCAGTAACAAATCAGGAGAGATGCAGCCGTGAAAAAGAGGGAAGCTGACTGAAGCTGAACCACGATAAAAAAGGTGAACAAAGTTCGAATATGGCTGAACTATTTTATTCTTACCACTTACCCTTACTCTAATCCAATATAATCTTATTTTTGTTAATCGAAAAGAATCGGCACCTGGTCCCCTCGGACTTAAAGCCGGTATTAGCTTCTCAAAGGAAGGGGTATCATTGGACGCCACCCAACTCATTGTCGCCAGGTTTTACTCAAAATTCATTGTCCCTAAAGACCGCATGTAGTCATGAACCAAAGCAAAATTAAACGCAGTGTCAATGGTTCATATTTCATTACGCATAGTCAAACATTTTTTTTTCCTTAATGAATGAGTCAACCACCTATCAGTCATCATCATTCATCGCCGTCCTGGAACACTACGCAGCAACTGCACTGCATAACACAAATCTAACACAAGCAAATATTTCCTATCGAAATTATATACCTTACTATGGAATACCATATAGAAATTGCCATAATCCATGTTTATCATTTATTAATATCCAAATCAAATTAAAAATTTCATTTCACATTTTGCAAGTTTCATAAATAATTTGATCTACCATTTAAATAACACACACACAATCCTTTTAGCCTCCCTCAAACAAAGCAACATCAAAAAAAGACATTGTCTCGTTCAATTGCATTTAGAAGCGCGCGCATACATATTAAAAAAAACAAAACAAAAAAAAACACGTGACTATTCCGACCAATCAGAAAAAAGCGTTGCATAAACCGTTGTTGCATTTCGTATTTATCCCTAACCCTAACCCTAACCCTATACTGAAACAAAAAAGAAACTTTCTCCAAGTTTGAAAGTAGATATGTTAGTACTGTTTTTCAATACTTTTGAAACTCGATTTTTACGTTGAATAAACATATCGGGCTTTTATACGGGGGTTAGCTGACCGATTTTGCAAACAAAACGAGTTTTACAAGCTACTACATGTATATAAGTGTGTACATCTACCCTTGAACAACTGGCACATACTCGCTCCTCAAAATTAATAATTTGCTATAGAACAACAAAACCGTGGACAAAACCCAGGGAACCGTTGCATATACTCTATTGTATGTTCTTTGAGGGTATTTCTAGTAGAAAAGCGGTCTAAAATAATGTTATTTAGCACTATAAATTCATTAACAAGGGAAATCCGATGCAAATTTTTAGATGAAGTATTTGAGAAATGAAAGTTTATTTTTAAAAATGCGATGATTGTCGTCATATGAAACTGCATTGATCGCCGCAATAATGGTTTTTCGATAAATGTTGAAAACAGCCGTTGTTATACAACAATTATTTTTTATTATACTTGTAACAAGAATGTTATATCGAAATATTACGCAGACTTGAAGACAACGATAGTTTCATTCCGTGAATTTCCGTCGCAGCCACGAGGGAAATAATTATGAGCGTTTAGTGTTCACAAGGTGAAATATATTTCGATTTTACACTACACTAGACAAATTTTCTTTTTATTATATGCAAAGAAACGTTTAAAAGGACATTTAGCCTAATACCAAATGAAAAGCGCGCCAAATAATTATACCACTTGGCGTCATTTACGACGTCACGTCATTACGTTGGTTTCCATTTCTGTGAACGCTTGTATTTCACTGACACAACGTTAGGGGCTTAAATTAAAAACAGTGAAATTATCAGTTTTTAATTCACTGATATATTTCTATAAACTACCGAAAAGCATATAATAAATTTGTATTATCTATGAATGTCTTTTTGTCCCACGGGAAAATCTTGTAGAAAAGCGAGATGATAACAACATAGGTAACAGTATTTTTAACAGTATAAAATCTTGGTCTATTTTCTAAATAACATTATATGTTTGCAAAACCAAATAACTATCGTATTGTATCGCGTGGTGAAAAATATCTAAACACCTTCATTTAAAAATAAAATGATATCGTCACATTTTCATAAATATGTGTTATTCGTAATAGTCATTTACAAGATCAGTTAAATTTCGATGCATTGAAAGTATTTTTATTCATTTATAAGTAAATGAATAAACATGTTGAATATTTATCTATATTATAAAAAATTACAAAAATAATATATTATACTATTTAAAATTATACAAAGTTACACAAAATATTCATTTTTATTGATATGGCCTTATAGAAACGGTTGTTTGCGATATAACCATCGCCTAGCGGTTCTGGCTATATTTCCAAACAACCGTTTATATAGGGCCAAAGTACATATCTAAAATTTGTATAACTAAAAATCTAATCTTGCACGCATTGTTATAACTTTTTCATTTGCATGTGTATCTGTTATATATATTGATGCTACTTTACCGATGAATTATTGACGTTATTACATAAGATATTCCGGGACGGGACATGCATTTTATTCTGTTTATAAGTATTGATAATGAGACATAATAAATAATTGAATTTATTGCGGAACATATATGGTTCTCAAGAGTGTACGGAATTCCAAACGATATACGGATAAAAATAAGATTTACAGGCCCTGATCCATCGGGGTGGAGCTTAAGGAACTGAAGCACCCAAGACACCCTGGCCTAAAAAGAAAAATTCAATCAAAGACGGCCTATTGGCAAAAACTGGCTTCAGATAAATGTTAGTCACTTAGTCCTTGTATATTTGAGCATTGACCCCTGCTGAGTTTCCTGTCAGTCAAAACACTGAAAGTCTGTTTTTACATTATGTTTTCGACTCCATGTCATGCAGACGCTTTTCATAGATTACTTTTGGTCAGTTAAGAGGCACATTAAGCGTCTATATGATACTGATTTAATTAGCTTAAGAACCCTTAAAGTAGATTGAAATATATGTGCTATTAAATTAGTAATTACCCCCCCTCGAATAATGAGATGATTTTTTTGTTTGTTTTTTATTTTATCTTTATTTTTGCCATGTCATTCCATGTATACATTTTTTTTATTGTTTAACGAAAATAAGCTTGTAATGTTGTATATGTATGTATAGATCAGACTATAATAAAGAATAAATAATAAATGTTTAAGTCGAATAAAAATATATGTTATTTCATTTTCAAAATTATTAAACGATACTTGCGGTGAATTTTGATTCAATCGCGATATCGTGGCTGATATTAGATATAGAATATAGAGTAATTCTTTTAATTTTTAACCTGAAGAATAAACATTTAAAGGTTTGATTATTAAATTAGACACCGTACAGAATAAAGCAGATCAAACTAATAAACATGTTAAAGTAAGTATAATGAACGCGCACTTAAATTTAAGTTAAAGAGCCCCGCGGTGCTACTCGGTCCTTTTCAGTGCGCTGAGATTTCATAGCAATGAATTATATTGATGCCGATAACATGCAGTGATGAGATTTGATATATATTGAATACATATCTATTGATTTAAAGGTCACGATTGTTAGGAGGAAAAGGCGAAAACATAGTCGATAAGATAATCGTCAAACGAACGATAATGTATAGAGATAAACTTTATTTATACCTACAGCGCTTTAGTATTTCTTCATTTGCTAAAGTCGCACGTTGTGTTGAAGTACTGAAATTTCAATGAAGTAAATTCTGTAAATATAATTTGGAATTTACCCGTATCGCCCAATTTATAAAAAGAGTGGTGCAGTCTTGTTATATTTCGGCAGATTTACATCGTATCCTACATTATTTTCCAATACCAACCATTGGTCAGTCCCAGTAAATATGATAACAATCATTATGCAATCAATATAGCTAATCTTGATAATGAAAACATGAGCATTATGTTACTTTTGCGTCACGGAGAGCAGTCTCCATATCACGTAATATTAGATCAAATCTATAAAATCCGACAAAAGTCCCATGTAATGTACATCGAATGTCATTCATTTATTCTTTGCTAATTTATAAACCGCAGGACTTTATCGGTACAATAAAATCCATATCGCACATAAAAAGGCATATATTCAGAATATTTCACCGCCGTTGGCAACGTATTTTGGCATGCGTTTCAACTTTTATGATTTCTTTAATTTACGTAATATTAATTACTGCGTATTGTTTTATGCATATCTAATCGAAATATAGACTGAAATTACTTTTATTTGCGCAGTCTTTGCGTAGCCGTTGAAAGTCTTATGTGCGCTTCGATGTATCAGCCAAAATGCGGTGTTCATGAAATAATACGAATTTGCATTTGTTTTCTGCGAAATAAAATAAATCTGGTAAAATATAATATCATGCTTTTCTTTTAAATACTGAATAAGCAGTGAAAGTCTGTCAGCATTTATAATACTAACAACTATTTCCACGATGCAAGAAAAGATTTATTTAGAATCCTTTATTCAAATGGGTATGATTTTCTATTTATGGAGTGAATTCCCTGATAACACATAATGCTGAATTTACTCTTTTTCTTTGCGAGATCCCTCCTGAAAGCAAATATTGCTCGCCATATCCTCATATTGTACTTATAATACCTCGAGTGGAAATAAAGTTGTCTGTTCGCCTGTCTGACTGTCTGTTTTCAGTAAATTCATTATAAAAAAAGAACGTTAAAATGTATATAATTTATATTTTGTAAGGAATACAATAGAATTGACATTTTACATTAGTTGTACAATAAGGTAATATGCCGATAAACTGTGTCTGAACTAGCAAACGACGGGTTTATCACTGATAAACGGACAGGTATATGTTTATCTTAAAATATGCCCGTGTCCCTACTATATGGTTCAATTTTGTTTTGATAAAGATATCTTAATGAATACAGCAAAACCGACTTTATTTGTGTTGTCCGACTTTTCTTAGTTATACATGTACTTGTATTTATTATGACTGACAACCGGCCTGAGGTGTCTAAAATTTATCTTTAAGTTTATACTAGTATTGGTATCTACACTGTAGTGAATATCTTATAGATATATCTTAGTGACTAACGTCCAGTATAAGAATTGAACATTTCATTTTCCGCGCGTTTCTACATAGTTGTGTATTATGTTCACTCTCGCGTATAAAGTCACAAATATATCTATGAATACATTTATTTATCGTAAAGTATGCATGTGTCCCTACAACACTATCGATTTTACATATAGATAACCTAGCAAATAGGGCTACTCTTAATAATTAAACATTATAAAACACCAATTTTATTTGTTTTTGTACGAATTTCCTGAAGTAAACATGCACTTGTAGATTTTACGATCGGGAAAGGCACCTTAGATGCATTTGTATCCCGAAGTATACATTCATCCCTACAGTAAAGTGAATATTTCATAGAAATACTCTATATCATAAATAGCGTTTTATATAATAATTGAATGACATGATAAAAATACTGCTTTTTTCGCCTCGAGCATTTTCATTTATATATCATGCATGTGTAGAAAAGAATATGGGCAAACGGACAGATATATCTTTGCATGCATTTATTAATCTTGAGATATACATATTTCCTACAATATCGGCTATATTTAAAAGCGATATCGTTATGCCTTTTAATAAAAGAAAGTAAAATATCTCACTTTATCCATTTGATGTCGGTAGTTAGCAGACGCCTTTTTAGCGACACTATAGTATAGTTTGATTGCTACACAACAGCAAAAAGCACGGACAATTAATCACACGAAAAGTATCGTGCCTTACTATAAATCTAAAAAACACTTATATCATAAATGTTCAACATTTTTCATTTTTACACTTTGAATTTCGTCCAGGACATGACATAACTAAATCATTCTCACCGTGTTTTTGTATTTTTGTTTGTTTGTGTGTCTTATGTAATTATGCTGTTATGAAAAAGCCCCATCATGAAGAGTACTAAAACTTAATTGATCTCTGTTCAGACAAAAGGATGTGTAAAATGATCATAAAAGTAAGGTGGGTAAGGGAAATAATTTAAAAACAGTACAACAAGAAATTACGTTCAAGACTGTGTACTCTGCTTTAATGTGATAAATATGCATTTAATGTTTAAAAGAAAACACAAGTATCAAGTAAACTGTTCTTACGATGTTTAACTTTTCAAATAATGACATGGACATAGAGTCACGGTATTTTATATAAATGCCCTGAAGGTAAGCTATAGTAACACAAGGTAACCTGATGTAACAGAGGATAACCCAGGGTTTACATTCTGGGTAACATAGGGAACGGAACTTGAGTAACCCAGGTTAAAATTATGGGAAACGAACATTCTGGATAACCCAAGGTTAAATGCTGGGTAACTCTGGTTACTTTGAGTAAAAAACGAGAATAAAAATCAACAAGGCAAAGGCAACGTGCACACCCCGACTTTGTCTGGGTTAGTCCGGGTAACCCAGGGTTTGTCTAGGTAACCCTGTGTAAGTCATGCTTAATGTGAGTTACCCTGGGTTACTCTTGTTAACCTCGGGTTACTCTGGTTAACCTCAGGTTACTCTGTGTAACCAAGTGTTACTCTGGGTGACGTCTGATGAGGTAATCTAGGTTGGCCACGGTTTCCAACTATAAACAATATAATCTATTTCTAGTAACACGGTAACCATGTCTAACCGAGAAATAAAAAAAAATGTTTATTTAATCATATATTTTAGTTTTCAATCATTAATATCAACATTATTTCCAATTTTTCCTTCCATTATCATATTTGATACAGTAAATTTTATCGTACACTTATATTTTAAAATGTAATCAGTCTCAGTCGATATGTGAAATAAACAAAGATAATAAAATGATATTAAGAATAAATAAAACTTATATGACCATTTTAATAAATAAAAGCAACAGTAAACATGATTTTTAATATATTTTATTAATCATTAAATAAATCAGACAATTCAATAATGCTAAATCAAATGAATTACTTAAATACATGTATGTAATAAACTGAAATCTTAATAACCTTAATTATGTTACTTATCAAAAAATAGTTTCAAAAAAATCGATACAAGAACATATGCACAGCATCATTGAAGTTCATCAAATAACTGAAACAAAAACTAACCCAAACATCACTGGGTAACAAAACAAACGTGACGTCATACTATTGGCCAGATGGGCGGAGCAATGTTTAAAATGTTCAAAACTCGATGTTCAGACTTTGTAAAATGGTTTATTCCTAACCCTAACCCTAACGATAACACTAAATGTGAATGAATACAATATTTTACTGATTATTACGGACGGATGAATAGAGATATTTTACATTGTATAACATATTTGGCCTCTTACCGACATGCAATAGACTAGAACATATATCATTGTTTTGCAAGTTATCCTGAACATACTTATTATTAAATGCAATTAGTGTTCCTTAAGTAATTATTATTCACAGCAATAAATGAATAATTACTGGAAATACTTTATTATTTATGTCATCAATATTGATTGACATCCAGTGAGACATTTTGTAAACTTGCTATTATTTTGTTTAGTAACTGTCCTTTTAAGTTTATGATATCTTATGAAGATGTCGTTATTAATGCAATTACAATTATTGTATGATATTTAGTTTTAGCAGCGATGTAGAGCACAAAACATATATACATATTAGTTTTATGCGTTCGTTCACAAATTTAAGAGTCTGTAAGTGCCAAGACACTATTGTACACCATTAAGATAAAATACTTCACAAAGTTTCGGCTTAGTACGAGTCGTATATATGCTTTGAGTTCGGATAATACACTTTGTTTTGGCTGTACTTAACATTCAATACAGTCTTGTGTACTTTATGCCTATGAATTGAACGATCTATCAGGGATGCTTGCAGAGCGACTCTCTTCTTGATATTTGGTATACAGTTGTTGCAAAATTGTATCCGACGCTCTGAACTTTTCATGCAGATGTGCTACAATTGCCAGTTCTTCGCTTCTCCAATGCCATGTGCATGAAACCGGCATATGAAGAGGTATATTGGAAACGACTCTTTTGCGACCGATGGTATGTAGCTCATGGTCGTTTTCATTAATCTGTGGTACATTATCTTCATTTTGCGGGTGTTCTTCTACCGTTGTTTCAGTGCTTTCTTTAACGGGAAACGTCCTGCGATCTGAGATTTTCTTCGAAGACTGACGTGGAATGCTGTGATGCAGTCTCCACACCATGAATTTATTCATGTTATTTACAAGAAACTGACCCTGTATTTCCAGGTCACGCAACCGGCGTTGTGACATTGGCATTTGATCTTCTAATTGTCTAAGTTTGTTGTAATCTATAAACTTGCCGGACTCCAGAAATGCAACACATGTGATAAAAGTCATGATACAAACAAGACTTTCATCGCTTAATTTAAGCTCTTCAAGTTTCCGTAAACATGCCGTTATCCAGGGAAAGCCGTCATTTGTACCAGTAAGAGATCTAGTAAAGCAGAGCTTTCTTCGTTCCAGTTCGTTCAGTACCATGGCACACAGCAACCCGCCCCTGACCTCAATGCTGGCTCCATCAGCTTCGCAGAGGTCTTTAACTGCCCAGATTCCGTAACTAAAGTGCCAACACAAGCACCGGTTCCTTTGCTGATCATAAGCCCTAAATGCAGGAAAATAGCACAGTTGTAATTCTTCTAGTCCCTTTATAATCAGAGATTCTATGTTCTTGTCCTTCTTTTTCAGCAGCCTCAAAATGTTCATAAACACCATCGGATATTTACAGTTTGGCACACACGTTAACTGCTGACTTAAACTCTTTCTAGAAGTTGCACTTACAACACGAAGAGAATGTCCACCGTCTTTCAAGGAAGCTAAAAATGCACCAAAACCACCGGACATGCACCCAATATCGTACATATCAAGCACAATGATTTCTACGAGTCTGCGGCCTAACACCAGACTACTGCTTTCCATATAATCGCAAAATCCAAACATTTTCTCCAATTGATGTTGTACAACATTGCTTTTAGAATAGATACTTAGTGGTGGCGTAGTGTCTTCATTGGAACAACAAGAAAACTTATTTTCTAGTCTTAAAAAGCCATATTGATCACTTACGCATCGACTTGGATTTCCTATGCCCACGCCAAGGTTTACGGCACAATGATTGGACAGGTATGATAACGGATGACCCCAAAGTATTTTTTCCACCGCTAATTCAAGTTGGTATGCCTCCCACACACCACTGCTGCTACCGGTGCCTTTATATTGTTCAAAAAGAGACTGTAACCGATCGCAAAGGTTTAAGCCAATGGTTTTCAAGCATGTCATAAAGCTTTGCTCGGCAAAAGGTATAATCAAAGCTTTATCACGTAGTAGCTCAGCAACTTTTGAAACGTTAATCAGGCCAGTCGCAGATACATGATCCTCAATTGAAGGCAGTGACATCACAAATTCAAGTCGGCAAACGGAAATAGTCATCTTTAAGAAAATGCTGCGTATTTCCGAGATGTATCGCGCTGCGTCCGTTCTCAGGGCGTCGTTTGCATTTCTCAAACCGGCACAAAAGATGACTGACGCGCTCACTGGATGATACCTTGTCTTCGGGTACCTGTGCGGAATATCAGCATATAACTGAACAAAGTGAACATGTTCCGGAAAGCGACAGATCCTTCGCAGTTTACCGCTAACGGACAAATGAGATCCATAATTATCACTCTGGAAATTGGCACACTCGAACAAAGAACAACATGTGGTCACATTTCCACGATTCTCAGCTATATTCTCTATGCCTTGTCGAGACCAAAATACGCTTTCTTCGGACAGCGCGGGTTCTACGGATATTCCCACATGAACACACATTCTTTTAACTGATGAAGACCTTAAAACAGGAATCGATACTATGTCGCGGTTTTTTTCACCAAATCGATAGCTAAATATTATAGACTGAAAGCCTTGTGGTGTCACGGTAACGTTTACTGACTCTTGAAACACACCCAGAATTGCTGGGCTATCATGTGTCAAAATGAAAACTTGACTCACATCATGTACGTTATTTTTATCCATTGTCCTTCTCAATGAACCGTGAGAAATCAGACCTTTTAAACCTGTTTACGAAACTCTTCTTTTACTTTCTTTAACCAAGTCAGTGTCAACTTCCATATAATATTCTTTGCAAAGGCAGTGTTATTTTCAAAACTAGGTATCAATGCAATAACATATTCCCATCCTGAGTCAGTAAAGACTGATGTGCCAACACACTCCCTTATCACAGTTCGACTCTCGGATGAATATTCATTCAGTTTCACATGCTTCTTTAGCAAAGAATACACGTTTTTTATCGACTTATATCCACGCGGTATAAGAAACAAATGATGAAACTGATGACTTGTTTCTGCTAGGTTATTCCATTCTATTGTTACTCCATCAATGTCTGGATAAAGTTCAAGGGAGTTTTCGGTTTCTTTCATGCTAACTTTTGTAGCTCTAGCACAAATATATCCATGTCTATATAAAAACTCTCTTTTATCAGTATATGCATTCCATTCTCGCATAAATGACACAGAATTTTCTATTCCAGTAGCAAGCATGAAGTCATCTTCGTTAACCTCCATCATAACCTGAAATGAAAGAAAATCTAAGTATGAAAAGAGTAAACTGCGTTAGCATAGAAGTAAGATTGGTAATCAAAAATAACGTGATAAGCTTCAGAGTAAGCAATTATGTTCATTTCTTCATTGCGAGGTTTCACTTTGTAGTGCACAAACACAAGTGTACAAGTACGTTGACTTTCTATTGATGTTCACCAACTGAAATAATCGCTGACAGTAAAAGAATAAAAATAAAATAAATAGTAAAAAGTTGAAAAACTAGCAGTGGACTTTACCGACACACAGCGTACGCTGAAAAAGCATAAGGGTAAAGTGAGTTTTAAATGATAAGATTGGAAAGCTAGATAAGCATAGGCCTACCTGCAAAACCAGGCATCCGCTGGGTACGATTCAGTCGTCTAACCTAGGTAAGCTTCAGAGAAAGCTAAATAGTCATAGGCGCAAGGTGGTTGCTCAAGAGCTTAACATGCTCCAATGTAAGCCGCGTAAAATAGGAGTTATCTGAGTAATCAATAAACAGGTGAGTAAAGTTCAGAGTAAGCTTCGTAAGCTCAGAGCTGAATATTCAAAAGTAAGCTAGGCATTCTTCAGTATAAGCTGATAAATCATAGGAGTACAGTTGATAGTATAGACTTAGGTGGGTAACTGTCAGAATGAGCTGTGTAAACTTACAGTTTTATGGGTAATTAGCAGTAAAGAGGGTTAGCTTAAGAGAAAGCTGGGGAAGCTTAGAGTAGCCTAACTTATCAAGAGTAAGCTCGTTTGCTTCGGAGAATAAGCTGAATAAGCATAAAAGTAAAGCGAATCGTATCGTGAATAAGGTAAGACAACTTTACAGTAAAACGATTTAACCATACAGTTCACTAGGGAAGCAAGAGTAAGCTGGCTAAACTTATGAATATGAAGAATACGATAAGCAGCTTCAGAATTAGCTTTGTAGCCGAAGGAGGAAAGTGGTTAATCAATAAATAAATTATGTGCTTCAGACTAAGCGAGTCAAGCGGAAATATGGTTTCAGTTATCAAAACAGAGAAGAGTAAGCTTCAAAAGAAACTGTGTAAACTTAGTTTTTTCTGCGAAGTCAAGTGTAAGATGAATACGCTTTGCAGTACGTTCACTGGGTAAGAGTTAGCTCGGTAGCCCTCCGAGTAAAGTCAATAATTATAGGAAGAAGGCTAGCAATCAAAAGTAATGTGGGTAAACAGTAGATTTAACTGTGCAACCTACAGCTATACGCCTAATCAACAGTAAGCTGGATAATATTCAAAAGAACTTTGATAAACATCAGAGTAAGCCTAGTAATCATACAAGTAAAGTGGATAATCAAAAGTAAGCTTGATATGCTTCTAGGTAAGTGGACCACCATAGAATTACCTGTATTTTGTTTACATATGTAAATTGCAAATTTGTTTTCTATCTGTATGTTCATCTGAAGAATCTATTGATTTGAAACGTAATTTGTAAGATTACGTAAGGTCATGAAGCAATGTTTTGGTTGTACGAGGGATGATCAAAAATAAACCGGACTGGGACTGTCAATTGAACAATTTTTATCATATCACTTATTGTTGTATATCACACTTAATTGGAAAACAATATCTGTAAAACTGCTATATATCTTATCTGATATCGCAAGTAGCTTGTCCGTAACAGCGAATTTAAAAACCATGGTAACGCACACCCGGCGCAGCGCGTAAATTTGCGCCGACATCAGGCGCTATATGGTGCGTATATTTTACAATACGGCGCTTTTAGATTTTAAAATACGCCAGAACGTCATGAGTCATATCTTTGACGTTGTCAAAAAACATGACTTCATTTAAACCATATTTATATTTGCAATCACAATTTAAACGTCACTTTTTAAAGAAAAACTCACGTTAAAAGTATATCGTCCGAACGTCTCGAAAATCGATAAATAAGAAAGGTTTATCAAAAATAAGGCGAGAAACTGTTTAAATCGTAGAAAAAGATTATGTCTACCAACGGAAAAGATCCAAAAAGCCAAAACATACTTTTTGATAAGCATAAACGATTAAAAAAAGGGTAATAGAGAAAAGGAAAACAAGTAAGGGAGAGGCAAATAAGAAGAAAATTTTAAGGACGTTGGTGACGTCAATCGCCGAGAAGTTCAAAAATGACAGTCAATTGACTGCGGAAATTGTCAACTATGTTCGACAGTAGCTAAGTGACGGTTCAGTCAACACTGAGGATTTTGAAATGATAATTACTTATGTATTAATTACATATATCATATTTTTGGTTTACAATTGTATAGATTATTTTATTATTTTACGTAAGAGTCTAATAGAGAACTTGTGTCAACAAATTAACAGTCAGGGTTCAAAATCGATTATGCGTTTTTTTATTTAAAAAAAAATAGCAATTTTGTTCTTGTATTATTCTTTTTATTTCTCGAATGTATGTATGATACACTATCATTCAGAAACATTGTATCAATGAAAGACATAGTATTGTTTATTGCATGTGGGATTTGTCACAGAAGGAAATCACGGAAATCACGGAAGTTTGCGTCATTAAAGGAGCTCTTTATCATCAATATTCTATTACAATACAATATGATACCGACTTGTACAGAGATATATATAGGCAGTCGATCCGCTGCCATCAACAACATTTGGTACACGTATTGGCCTACTTTGTGAATGAGTAAAAAACTGCTCCGTTAAAGGGAATACGCTTGTGACTTCGTTAACGTCAATTTTAAAGTTATACCGTGCGCCGCATTGCTTTACATGTGCATGCCAATAACAGCATAACTTTTTTATTTGTTAATATTTCTTGTTGATATTTTTTGTATCATTTAGGGGATAGATTCCGATTTATGCTCTGTGTATTTTATGTAAATGCATTTAACACGCAAAGAATGATCTACAAAGTCCGGTTAATTTTTGATCATCCCTCGTACAATGTTTATTTATAAACTAGACTTTGCAACAAAAGCGTTTAGGTTACACATCTACCTGAAACATCTAACAATAGCCTTAATTCACGGCAATTTCGGAGTCCTTGCTATTTAGAGGGACAAAGAATAACATTTGAAAATAATAAAACATCAATTTAAACCTAACATACACTGAAACATAGAGGTCTATATGTTAACACACACCTATACAGTATAAAAATAACAGACAGATTGACAGAGATAAGTTTCATTTTTATTTTAACCCTCTTTGGGGGTTGTCAAAAATAATTGGTTCCACTAGATCCATCGGTACGTTATTGCTTTCCAAATGCACCGACAACAGATGCAGGGAGCCAATCGTATGTTAGCGACACTGACGATGTTGTAGCACCTTACCAACTGTCTGACACGAAATGCAAAAATTAAAAATGCAAAAATTATGTTTGCAAATAGGCGTGAATGGTAAACGAACTACCTTTCTGCCACAAAGATGGCAATTTGCATATGAGGAGGCATTTTACCATTTGTGTTAACAGTATAATACTTAAATACTTATACACATCAATAATTTTAGTATAGCAAGTTTTAAAGTAAAATAAAAATAACTGGAAACAATTCTACATGACTTGGGCTATCTATGAAGCAAAGCTTTTCTGAAATATGTTTTTATTAAATAGATTCCATCGCACTGGAGAGTCCAGTTATTGATAACCGGTATAACGTACATAAAACGTTTGCTTTAACCCATCCTGTTGCACAACGGCCCTCCAAATGACAATACTTTTCTTACCCATTCCGTTGCCAAGGGGCTCTATATTCTCTACATTTTGAAAGAAATGATCGTAAGTAGGTATGAACAATTATAAAGACATTCCCATTGGGCAGGACATAAGGTTGATAAACAAAAGTAAGCTTACTAGTTAGGAGTAAGTGCTTGCATAGGAGTAAGGTTTGTTTTGGAGATAAATTCTAGGGCTCCATGTTTTCTATTTTTCATTATTTTCTTTATTGTGGCAATATGTCAAATATTTTAAACAAAACAGCATATAAGTAGAAGTACATACTTCTCATATATTAACAATCCAGTTATATAATATACCACGCTAAACAACACTGAACAAAATAACGCCACAAATAGGCTCCATCTAGGAAACTTCAAATGATCTTATCAATGCATATATATCTAACCACGTAGCGTTTTCTGCGGAATTTAGAACGAAAAAAAAAAACTATTTTAACTAACAAAGAAAGATAAACAACAAAACCTTGAAACATTTCGTTTAAGATTTTTAAAACATTCAAAATAAAATTTCAGTAACGTACGATCCATAGAACAAATGAAAAACATTTTTAAAACATCCAGGTGACAAAATGAACGAATCAAAACATTTGTTCAATAGCCGCCATTTTGTTCAATGATCAATCATTGTATTTGATTGCATCCCTAACCCTAATCCTAGGTAAATTCTGGAAACAAAGTGATCCCTCGGAAGCATTAATCACAACAAAATAACATAAGAATTGCAGACTCGGTTTGATTGAGTCTGTACATGAGGGATAATGAATAAGTGCAACATCCCTCACGCCCCCTATCACCGGCTTGAGCGGTAATCAATTCTCAACACTTTATAGTGTTGGCATCAATGATCCCGAAGGACCAGAAAATATAACAACACTGAAGTGAAGTACGGGGCAACTTTTTACGGCTGCCACACGGCACTTGACACCTGCTGTTGTGAAGTACCTTCATTTCCTTTTGTGTCAGACAAAATAGGCCAGAATAACCCAAGGTAAGCGTCGAGGTTATGAGGTTAGGGTGAGTTAGGGGTTAGGGTAAGCTGAAATTCAATTTCAATATATAATTTATATAGTCTTTATAAACATACTAAGGTTGGTAACCTTCGGGGTTAGGTGGGTAAGGTTCGGGGTCTGCTTCCCAAAAAGGTGGGTAAGGTGTGTGAGCACCTCGGTTACCATCTGGGTTTAATGGGTAAGCAGAGTAACCATCAGGGTACCCACTGGTAACCTTCATTTCCTTTTGTGTCAGACAAAATAGGCTAGAGTAACCCTAGGTTAGCTTCGAGGTTACTAGGTAAGGGTGAGTAAGGGGTTAGGGTTTGCTGAAATGAGATTAGAAAACACAACTTCAGTATCTATAAAGTAAAAAACAAACCATCAAAATATTCCAAAATAATTTAAATTATTCCAATAATATTTTATATTTAAAACAACTCTTCAATTCTCCACCCTTTTACAACAACTACACAACTACTAATGATCATTTAAAAATGTTACGCATGCGCAAACAAAAGAACCACGTGACATCAATAGCTAATCAGATCGTCTGGGCTCATTGAAAAGTAATGAAATGGTAAAGACTCAAAATCAAAACCACGTGGTATTAACAACCAATCAAATCACATGGGCTCACATAGTGCTCAATTGCCGAGGCTCATTTTGTCAAGCAGCCACTACCGTAACTTACTTTGTCTCAATTTAACACTACTGTTTGATATATTCCGGTAATTGTAAATTAACTTCCATATTTATGTTTATAATGTATATCAAATGCAAAAAATGATGAAATGCAAGAGCGGTATCCAATAAAATAAAAAATAGGCATAATGTTGAACATTACGACCTAAATACCCGCGATGAATACATATGCTTTATTTATGTTTTACTAATCGTCTATAGGGAAGTATAAAAGCTAAAAAAAAAAACAACGTAAAGCAGAGAAAGCATTTGATTTAAAGATTGTTATAAATGTTCTATTTGGATATATATATATCTGTAAATGAACACTAATGATAAAATTTTTGTAGCATGACATTTAGTATATTTGCTCTACAATTTATTGGTAGAGTTATTTAACACAAATCCTATGAAGCCAATAAAACTATTACCTTTCAATCAGACAATTGAAAATAAATGTATCTTAATTAGTTCTAAAAATAAGTTAGGCATACTTTTTGTAATATTAATTTTTATGGTAATGTGTATTGAGTATTTATTTAGTGCAAGGGTGTTAATGAAGGCAAACAATGTTGAATTTACAGGCAAGGGATTTTATGATTTAGTTTCAAACAATTCTAAAACAAATTCGAGAGAATGGAATGATAAAGTAGTCAACATATTCAAAAATGACACAGTTTTATTATCTAAAGGATTACAAAATGCTTTTAGTTCTACAAAGAAGAAAAGCTCGAAGAAGAAAAATGTGCGCAAAAATTTTTTTATTGAAGATTTAATGAAACAGGTAAAAACGCGCTTGAAATATACTCATCACAAACTTGATATTTAACATTTTCTCATGAAAACAATTTGCCTCAGAAATGATATGTTTGTCATTATATAATGAAATGATGCTTATTTTAATGAAATATTAATAATAGTAACTTTTACAATAAAAAAGGTCACATGTATAAGTTACTTAAAATTGATTGATACTTCTGAAGATGAACTTATATTAGTGGGTAAAAATGACTTTTGTCTTCTATTGATACTTAATTACAATTCGCAACTTTATTACAAAACGGGTTGTGTGGAAAATTTCAAATTGTAATAAACTTTTCAACCCGTTTTGTAATAGTTATTACAATTTGCAACTTTATTACAAAACGGGTTGTGTGGAAAATTTCAATTGTAATAAACTTTACAACCCGTTTTGTAATAAATGTTACAATTTGGCTTAGAAATGTTATTTTTGTTATTTTTTAATGAAATGATGCTTATTTTTATGAAATAGAAATGATCGTAACTTTTGCAATAAAGTAGGTCACCTTTATAAGTTACTTAAAATTGAATGATATTTCTGAAGATGAACTTATATTAGTGGGAAAAATTGACTTTTGTCTTCAATTGATAGTTTATTACAATTTGCAACTTTATAACAAAACGGGTTGTGCGGAAAATTACAAATTGTAATAAACTTTTTAGCCCGTTTTGTAATAAATGTTACACTTTACATCAGAAATGATATGTTTGTAATTATTTGCTGAAATGATGCTTAAGGCCATGAAATATTAATGATAGTAACTTTTGCAATAAAGTAGGTCACATGTATAAGTTACTTAAAATTGAATGATATTTCTGAAGATAAAATTATTAGTGAGTGAAATTGACTTTTGACTTCTATTGATAGTTTATTACAATTTGCAACTTTATTACAAAACGGGTTGTGTGGAAAATTTCAAATTGTAATAAACTGTTCAACCCGTTTTGTAATAATTATTACAATTTGCAACTTTATTACAAAACGGGTTGTAACAATGCTATGTTTGAATATTATTTCATCCAATTGTTAATTTGAAACATTTTCATAGTTATTTCTGTCATTAAGGTATCATTTTATTAACTTGCTATTTTTCTTTAAGTATTATCTGCGGTACAATATTTCTATTATTAAGCCGGTGAAATTACGTCTTTATTTTAGAAATCATTACATATAATCACAACATTACATATAAATACATTAACACCTCAGAGTGAATATTACTCAAAACGATATCAAGTTTTCTATCCCTATAGCAACCGATGTAAACAACATAGTCTTTCTGTGTTATCACCCTTAGGATATAGAACCCTTCTTTTAAATTTGTCCTTTGACAGCTTATCTGCGACCTCTGATCATCTTTCACAATTTCTTTCTTTTAAGTTCCGCCTATTGTCTTCTCTTTAAGGGCACACGCTTTATTTAATGGGTCACCATACCCTGTTTTTCATGGAATGGCATGAACGTGTCACGTTTAAGTGTCTATAATAACACCCGTGTGAACTCATGTGTTGATGTTTCTTAAATCAAATTTTCACCATTTCGATTTTAAATTTTTATTTTTACTTAAACCGGTTCTAGGGTGGGTGGAAGGTAAAATATAGAGAAATAAGAATCCCTAAAGAAAGTTAATGTCGCGCTGAACGATCTTTAAGGATCGGAAATATAACATCAATAACTCACACTTTGTAGTATAGTCCATGAACATGCTTAATAAAATTATATTTTTATCCCTTTTGGCTTTGTTTGGGGATTTCGTTTTTTTTCTATTTAAATGATTCAATGTATTCCGCTTTTGTTATTAATGTATAATTTAGCGACAAAATAGAGGGAGTTTTTTAATGTCCGGGCAACGTCTTAACGTTATTTCCATAACATTTGCCGTCTGTGTTTGGAATAGTAATTGTTTACCAATATTATATTCACTGCATTGTAATGAAATATGACAACAAGTATACTATCATAAGGAGCTAAGGCTTGCATTCGATGAGTTTGTTGTGCAACAGTGTAAATAATGTAAAGCAAATGTTGCTTAAATGTAATGTAAAAAGTATTTAATAATGACTGTTGAAAACTTAGAGAGCATAAATACCGTTTAATGTTTATTAATAATATGTATAACTTTTATGCCAGTTTTTTACCCGAACGTATTGGTCATATTTCAAGTCATTTTAACTTATCCCTAATTTCTATATCTTAACAACATTTGAAAATTATTTTAATATAGTATTTTATAAAGAAAAGTTAAATGCGTTGTTATATGTATTTATATTCTGCAAACACCTATATAAAGTGTTGGATGTATAGTCACTAAAAAAATTTTAAATAACAATTTCAGGGTCCCTTTAGATTTTTGAAAAACTACAAAAGTCCATGTTGGAAGCCTGACTATAAAATAGCCCACCAGCCTTCCATCCGATGTCTCCCTTACTTTTATTTGGTTGGTGCCCCAAAGTGTGGAACGACCGACATGCACAGAAGGCTGATCCAACATTATGACGTATCGAAGTTGGTGGTTAAAGAACCTCATTGGATAGACAGGCGTCATTATTGTGAGTCAAATTGTTTTGGTTTTGGATTGCCGTATTTGCTTTTCAACAAATAAAAATATTTTAATAGTTACATGATTGATTATATTTACGATTCAAGAATATATTGTAGGTCGAGGGGGTCATACTATTTTATCTCAAGATAGAATGCTTATATTTTGAATCAATTATTGCTCTATGGCCTTTGTATCTAAACACACCTTCACATTAGCGTTCATTTGACATGCTGAAAAAAAATGACCATTCCCACCCCACATTCATGAGACACTACTGCATTATGGCAAAGTATACTTGTATAGAGACAAAAATGAAATAAATCTATTACGGTTCAAATTATTTATTGTTGAATTATTGCTGTGGCATAGCACTTTCTTCACAAATGTAATCTTGTTTTCTCTACAATTTCATTATGCAATAGTTTTCATATATTAAATGCATTTTATCATTAAATATATTAAAATAACCATTAAGATGTATTCCAAATTACACATTGCATAAGGAAATGCAATGGAATTCTATGAATTCTATTCTGAACTATTTTTGAAATATTTTTAATGTTTGTTCAATTCAGGCATTATTATCCTTTATTACGATTGATATTTACTTAAATACTTCAAAATGACAAATGACAAACTAGTGACAAAGACAATAAAAGCAATACATAGATTTATTTAAGTAAGTTAAGTAGCAGTGTTTTTCGAAAGATTGAGTGTCAGTCAGTCCAATAGCTGTCTTTTCGAGTAACTAAACGTTAATAACCAATTAACCATATATTCTGGGAATGGCCAACCAATTAATTCCTGAATATACAGAAAAAGAAAAAGAAACTCCTTATCTCAGGAAACCTGCACACAGAAATTTTACCTAGTTTGGAGATAGAACCTGCATCAACAAATCTAATTTTGACTGAAATACTTTTTGATTTACTTTCAAGATATTTCTTATTTGATTAACAATGCAATAGCTAGAAATATGTACATAGGACACAAATACCACCCCCCCACATTACCTGACTGTTTCGACTATTGGCTTTTTGTTTCGGAGAAAACTTTTGAGCTTCAATAATGGCTGAGTCGGTGCTGTTATTGTTGTGATTGTGGAAAAAAAAACTTGAAGGGCGTTTCTAAGCACTCCATTCTCCATTCGAGCCAAGTCTAACAAAGCTTGTCCATAACAGAAGTAGGCATCTGCACATTCTTTATCAGTTTCACCGTTGGCTTTCGATGAACAGTTAAAAAGTTAAATAAAAATAGATATTTGAAAATATTGATAATTACTACAAACCGGTAGTCTCTTTGTAAATATAAAGTAAACATATTTTGACTCCACACATAGTAGATATGATATGCTTAAAATTCTACACACTATAGGTAGTTACAATATAAATATTTAGTGCCATTAAAATCTGGCGGTTTTTAATGAAAAGACCAACTTTAATTGACCTGTAATAGGGACATATTTCTATATATAGTTTATCTATTCTTTTATTCAAATTAGACATATTCAGTATGCATTTCATATATTTTCAACTAATTTCTGTGATATTAACATTTAACTCAAGGATAGGAATATTGTATCTTTAATCGCACATAAGCATGTACATTATTACTTGAATTTTGAATCTTGTTACTTTTCTTAAAATCTTAGATCATTTATCAAGTTTGGTTTCCTTGAAATATGCTGGTTCATTTGGAGACATGCAGCTTTAAATAAGCTAGAATACTTTAAAGTGTACACACTCATTTTTTACCATTGTAATTATATAGGACTATTCTATCTTTGTTGAAAACCAGATATTACAAAAACGGGAGGGAGCTCAAATTTGACTCACTATCTAAAAATCTTTGAAAATGCGGTGACTGAAGTGCAAAGCAGAACAGATACTGCAGGATATCATCACGTCATTTTTGGTAATCTTTTTATTATGTGTGATCCTTGTTTGGGTGATATTAGACACAAAATATAAATTAATGACGTACTTATAGAAATTAAAATTTTCAACTCAAAGGGAGACTCAGGCAAGTTTCATGCCGTAGTTTTGAATTTTTCATTCACTATTCTGTAAATGTCTTCGCAATAAAACACAAAACTGTCACAGGAACAATACTTTCCTCCTTACAAAGAATTAAAAGGTAAGTTCCTAACTTAAACCACTCAAAACCACTCGGTGATTATGTCAGCATCTAAATTTCGTTCAACATATATAGATACATTCACGTTTCAAACCCAAAATAAATAGAAACTATATAGAAATTCATGCTCGGACTTAAAATAATGTCATTTTAGCGTTATTTGAGTACATAAAATAATTTTAATATTTTTTGTTATTAATTTGCCTGAGTATCACTTTAATAAGTTTTTTTAAATACCCTTTTAACACTAGTTTCTATACTTATAGTGTCTGACACTATGATGTGAAGTCTTCCATTTGTCCTACGAGCCATAACGAAAAATTTTATCACGTTAAGTGCAAATATATTACAAATGTTCTGAAAAAAAACCCCAAAAACCTTTTAATTCAATTATACCTTCAGGTTGTTTACGAATTCACTTTTGTCTACGCAGTTGTAATTGTACAGCGCACAGTAGTACATTGATTATTTAAAGGTGCGCCACGCGGTTCGAATTCAATTCACAATTTATCACAGCCACAACTGTCTTATTTCATGTGTAGAGCAGAAGAAACGTGCTTTATTGTGTTCCTCGGAAACTGTCTGATCAGTAAAAAATATCTTTCTACAGTTAGCTCTGAAACGATTTTAAAGCCTTAACTATGCTTTCTTGTAATGATATTTGATTGGGAATCATGGACGACTTTTCACATTTTTTTTCTTGCATATTATAACAGGAGATTGCTCAGCCTCAACATTGTGGGACAATGATTACTGGACGAAATTGCCGCAATTCAGAAACCTTTCGGAACCTCTATATACAAATGCTGACTACATACATCACTTGAATCCAAACACAAAAATTATTGCCATGTTAAGAAATCCTGTAGAAAGGTATATATATTTTAATTTTAAAAACCAAAATCGTTTTCCTAAATAAAATATCGTAAAAGTGGGAAATCTCTATACGGTAAGGAAAACAATGAAAATATTTGAAAATTAACGACTCGGTTAGATTGGGTATATTCGTGAAAGATTATGGAAATGTGCAATATCTCTCACGCCGCCTCGTATCAGGTGCGATAGGAGAAGATAAAATGTATACTTTCACTTATATAATTAGGATGTTTGCTGTTAAAAAGCATAACAAAACATACGTTTTATATTTAATTTAGTAAAAGGCTTCCGGCCGACGATACACATAATATTGTACAGTTTTGTTAAATTATTATTTATTAAAAAAATGATGCATCAAACATAAATAGTTCATGTACAGATACTTGGCATGATCATCACATATGCAGTTAACATTTTAGAATAAGTGCATAAGAAAAAGCATTATTATGGACATTTAAACAGTTGAATTAAAGAAAGGTATAGTTCAATGCACAATAATGTTATACATTATTCGTGTTCTTCGACATTGATCGCTTAATAATTTGTTAAGCATTGAACAGCATTTAAATCCATTCTCGAATAAAAAAAGATATACTTAGATGTTTCCTACATTTTTTATAAACATATGAATTTCCTTTTTTTTCAAAAGCTTTATGTATGAATAGTTTTAAAGAGCGAAAATGCTCTGCTCATCATCACATGACATAATTGTTTAAAATATTTCGGTATTTAGGTTTGCGGTGGAGCCAAGTTTAAATAAAACATTGGGTTCTCAGTTCATCGTATAATTTACTTACAAGCGAAATATCATACTCTTCCTTTACACAATAAGCATGGTCATAAAGAAAACATTGATAATACCTGGATTGTCACACAATATTCTAGTTACGTCTTCTGTCGACCATTTGATTGTGACCAGGGCATCTAAAATTGTCTAATTGTCTTTTGGTTTATAAAGCAGATGTATAGACAAATATCTTTATCTAGATATGAAGCGCCTATAATTATTGGCTTGAAGAGACTTGTTTGATAAGCTCGATCGTTGACTCTATTCATCAGTTATGCCTGCCATAAAGTTTGTATGATTTCAACTCCTCGAGAAATCCAAGCATATCAAATCCATATTCGTACAAAACATCTGTAAAATTGATAATCCATGTTTACCTATATATATATATATATATATATATATATATATATATATATATATATATATATATATATATATATATATATATATATATATATATATATATATATATATATATATATATATATATATAGATTATCAATTTTACAGATGTTTTGTACGAATATGGATTTGATATATATATAGCATTAGATAGTATTGCCTAGGATAACTCTCATTTGGGATATGTTATTATACAGTCCAGATCTTAATACATTTTATTTTGTAATAAACTGAAATTGAAGTTTATCTACTTTTGCGACGCGAGTAAAAGTAAACTACGTTCTGGTTTAGACTACATGTACGTCTGCAAAAATCCTAGAGCACGTTTGCAAAAGCGGCTGAATACTGGTAACCCGTTGACTTTATGAAATAATCCATTGTACCTAATACGTGAACGAGATTTTGCCTTTGGTATCTCGAAATAATCGGCCATTCAGAATTTGAATGTCTCGAGTTCAACATATTTATATAAAGGACTTGTTTTATTGATAATACTGTATTTATTGTTTTATGCATATAAAACATTCCAGATATTTAATTAGTGTTTTTCTAATGGAAAGTCTACTTCTTCAACAGGTTAAGATCGCCTCAGCAAGGTGGTTCATCATTTTATTCTTTATACTGTTCTTATGTAGTTCAATGCCATCTGTGTCAAGTGCTTTGTATTAAGGTGATCTCTCTGGCGAAATATAAGGAAATAATATTATCATTTTTTCCATATATCTGAGCCCTCAACTCAATCACTCAACCATTTTTGCTAACGTTTTTCCTTGTCAGCATTAAGTACTTTATCATGGCTCGATTGTCAGTTAAGCTTTTCAAGCATGGCTATCTCAGCTCGTCAAGGAAGTTTCTAGGTGGCTTTGATATTTCATGCATCTCCGTCTAAATTGTTGTTGGTTGGATGTTGACGAATGCGTTGTTCTCCTTATCCAGTTAAAAATAATTTCTGCGAATATGTATTTCTATTTGTTTCGTGTTTGGATTCGATTTTCGAGTTTTGATCGAGTTTTTTTTTCAGTACAAAGAGTCACTTTTACTTGGGACGATTACATTTACCGTTTTTATCTGACTATTTTCGAGTTTTATATCTTCCGCCGATTTTTAGACAATTTCAAAATTCCTATTGATTTGCTTAAAATCGGCTCTAATGTTTAGTACAATTGACGCCACGTTCAAGTTGTCTTTGGCATGTGTTGCTTGAAATGATTGTGATTATATCGATGATCCATCTGCTGTAATTGTTTTTGTTGCGTAGCGTTAGGCTGTAGCCAAGACACGAGGTACACAAAGAATACGTATGGCAACGGGTCATCTGTTACACTGCTCTGCGAGGGGTTGATGGATAGGAGGTAGCAATGGGTAATCGCCCGTCAAGATTGACCCTTTTGGTCTCCCGCTTGTCGGTCCTGGATTTCACTCACCGCATTGTACAGGTAGTAAACGAAAATTCGGAATGATTTATAATGACTGGAGACACTAGCTGTTGTTTCTTTTTGACTGGACGTATAAGAAAATGTCCTCTTTCTTGCTCGCCCAAGTTCAATTTCTTTCCCATTATCTATACGTTCAATGTCAATCAGTGTTAATTACGTCGGTTAAGTCTTGCTTGACGATCAAAGACAAAATATTTCAACTCAAACTGCAATATTGAATGATATGACAGGTTCGGAATATAAACTATCTATCTATCTATAAAACTTAAAGCACACCTGTGAATATATTTCCAATATTTCCTATGGTACCGAATAATAAAAAAATAATACATTTCATGTTATAATATTTATTTGTTGGGCGATTTTAATTTAACATAAACATAGCCAATAAAGATTAGTTATAACTGTATTCATATATCAGTGACCAACAGCCGAAATTAGTTAACGACATCTCGTAATGGATTTCCCTGTTGGTCTTGTTTAGGATATTTTTTGTAAAAACCTATGTTGCATTTAATTTTCCCTTCCCCTTCCTTGCTGAAAAACAACATAAACTTTCTTCGAGTTCAACTTTTAAAAGGAGACACAGGCAAAGTTTTCATTTCTTTGATTTGATTTTTTCTTTCAATATTCTATAAACGTCCTGGAAATAAATACACTAAGCAGTAATAGGAAAAAATTGTTCTCCTTAAAAAGAATAAAATGGTGGGTTTCACACCTGACCCACTTGGTTCGAGCATTAAGATTTCACAATAGTTGTTATAGGGAACTATAAAAACGTTTTAAGTACCTGTTAATGACTAAAATAGAGAAAACCAGAATCCATAAAGAAATTCCAACACAACAAAGTTGAAAATATTGCAGGCCTGGTTTGATTGAGCCTGTTCATGAACGATATTGGAAAGTTCAATTTACCGTCCACGCCCCCTAGCACCGGCTAAAGCAGAATTCAACATTGTACACGAAAATGGTGAAATTTTGAATTTAGAAACATCTAAAGATGTTTTTATAAGGCGGTTATACCGACTAAGACTTTTTTTAATCTTTTAATATCAACAATATCTGTCTTTATGTCATTTCAAAAGAGTTTTTTAGTTATATGACTAAGTGACTTTGTCGGAGTCTTACTTCAAGTCTAAAATATACAGTAAATATACAAAAATTAATGCTAGGACTTTTAAAAATGTCATTTTAGCATCGTTTGAGTTAATAAGATCAATTTAATATTTTTGTCATTCATTTGCCTCATTCAAGTATCCCTTTAAAACTTGACAAAAAAATCATTTATAAATACAACGAACACCTAACCATTACTCTTACACTACTGTGTCACATTGAAGGTTCCATGAAAACCGCCGTGTGAACACATCTGCAGATGTTTCTAAATTCAAAATTGTACCATTTAATGTTAAAATGTTGAATCCTGCTTACGCCGGTGCTAGGGGGCGTGGCCGGTAAATTGCACCTACCAGTACCGTCCATGGACTAGGCTCAATCACACCGAGCCTGCAATATTTTACATTTTTTGTGTTGGACTTTCTTTAGGTATTCTGTTTTTCTCTATTTCTATATTTATTAATTTATTTTATTTATGAATAAATAAAGTACAGAATTGATTATATCATCGATCGGTATCGAAAATCAATAGACAGCACTTTTCAACATTTATTTCTGTTTTTATTCTAGCAATAATTTAAAATGTGTGTAAGTAAAAAAGTCTTAATAATTAAATTCTCATAATTGCAAACTCTAATCCTTTAAATCCATGTTAGTTGTGCGACAAATCTTAACATTTTTCTATTTGCGTTGCTATTTTTATTTTGAAATTACGTCAAAATGAAACTCTAGTCAACAGGTTAAATACAATTTTCCATATTTTATATGCCTGAAAATATTGCCTCCAGGGTTTGCATTATGTTAGTTTTGACAACTCTTCATTTAAAGTTGATGAGGAATGAAATATATAAATTTAGTGGAACATACTCTAGCATTATTTGAATTGAATCCTTAAATTTGGAGCCTATTTTCTTGTTTCTTTTTTAGAAAGGGGGTTTTCAGATGCTGCTAATGTTGATTAATTTTAATACAATGTAGTTTGTTTTATGTTTTCATTTAATTCTTTTTTGTTTAGGTTATACTCAGAATATTTGTATTTTCGACATGGCACCCCTCAATTGTTCCACCAACGTGTGAAAAACATTATCAGGGAAACTTATGATTGCTTAAAATTCAACACTCTTCGCCATTGTTTATATACACCTCAAACAAGTAATGAGGTAAGTCAAAACAGTAGTAAAATATCCTGGCCCACTTCCGTTTTCACTCGGATTCAAGATATCTTAAGCTCAAATATTTCTGGTTATTTCTAAATGATAAAAACAAACAGGAAAAAAGTAAGGACTTGCGGAAACTCTGAACCAAGAATCAGCCAGTGGAACATGTACGTCTGTAAAAAATGGTCTTTAAATTTTATAGATAATACAAGATTAAGGTCAGCGCTACATATAAAATACTAAGGTTAGGATAATTGCTTTGAATACACAAAACAAACTTAGAATCGGAAATACAAATACAAAGCACGCGGTAAAAATCAGGATTGATACCTTCACCAAGGCAAGAGAAGGTTAGGTATATGAAATGCACCATCTTTTAACTTAGGATCAGCGCTTAGGATTAAGGTTCAATATTTTATATAATCAGCTTACTGTTGCAAAGCAAGGTGCCAGCGTTTCATAATTATCAAGTAAGTAAAGTTTATTTTTTTGAAACATGGGCCTCCGGCCCAAAATACAACATAATACAACAAACATGACAAAGCATTTAAAAAAACAATTATGTGACCAAAATGTACATAGTATATTGTAATATGAACATTGTCAGACATCATAAACAAATCAAAAGATATTTAGAAAATTTCGTAGATCATCGGATATATTACACCATATAATACTTTTATAATGTTTTATAGTTTAATGTACATACTTAGGTATATATTTAAGTGCATGGTCGAGAAAACGTGCTGATGTCTTATATAATATCGTATCTGCTTTTCTTAGAACAGATATACACTGTTCACCTGAAGTGTTTTTCACCAATATATCTGGTATTTTATGTATAGAATTTCAGTAAGTAAAAATCAAGATAATCTAGGTCCGTAAAACAGAGAAAGCGTATCCTTTATCAATTTGAATACTATTAAAGAATGCAATGTTATGCAGTGTTGGGTAGTAAACCGCCTGTTAATTTAACAGTGAGTGACCGGAAATATGAATTTTTAACTTGATCTAGGTATGATTCATTTATAAAGTCAATTTTGATACTTTTATAAAATACAAGTCTGCTAGATGAATCGAGAGCCTCTCGACATGTTTGAACATCAATATCGCGCCCTGGTTAAGCCAAACATGACCAGATCCATTAATAAAAGTGCACGCCGAATTTGAAATGTCCAACAATCAAAATTATTTTCTGCCAACCGGTATTGGACTTTATAACATAATGAAGGTAATCTATTTTTATTCCGAATCCTAAACCAGTATTTGATAGATTTCAGAACTCATTGCATTATAGTGCAAACGGCCCAACTCTCCTTAAACATACTTATTAGGAGTTGACCAGTTTAATGTCAATGCATATTGGCAGAACTTGTTATGTACTCTGTCTATATCTTGAACTTCATAAGACAACCCGATTTCTGAACCATATAGCAATATAAGTTGTATTTTTCAGTCAAAGATTTTGAACAATAAAGATACTGTTGGTTTTTTCGAATTGGTATACATTTGTTTGAATTGAAAAATAGCTTTGTTTGCTTGTTCCGATAATGTTTTCTTTTACAAATATACTATGACAGTCTAGGCAAGAACACTTTCCCAATATATTAATAGTAAGGTGTTACTTGTTTATTTACTACGCCATAGAACCATTTTTCATGAGCACGCACACCATCCCTGACGACAATGACTTTTGTTTTAATAGAGATTAATTTAGATTAACTAGATTTCAATCATCGCAGTAACACTTAAACCGATTAATATTTCTCTGAAGCTATATTTTTGTTTCAGCAATCTGAACTAAATCGTCCGCGAAAAGTGTAATGTTTTACTTCTCATGAGAAACCATAGCAGCATCACTAACATAATTATTGAAGTCATATAAGAGTAGAGAAAGTTATAAAGGTGATGACGTAACCCCTACCTGACACCGAATGGGCATTAAAACTTTCTGTCAGTACAAATTGGGATTAGATGGTTGCTTTTATGTCATGATATAAAGATTTGACTGTTCTTTAAAACTTTGAACTAACATTATTTATTATTTATATAGTTAACTATAATATAATGCCTGTCTATTTATTCGGTCAAATGTTGTTTTTTTGCAATCAATGATAATAAAGTATGAAAATTACCTCGAGGTTTTGTAGATATTTGGTTATTAGAGTACAGAGGGAAAAATATATCTGTAGTGTTATAACCACTGCAAAACCCGCCTGGTTCTTCACCTGATACAAAGTTTGCATCACACTATTTCTCAAAATAGATAAAAACAGAATCCCTAAAGAAAGCCCAACACGGCAAAATTGAAAATGTTGCAGGCTCGGTTTGATTGAGCCTTCTATCTAAAATAGTTGTAAATATTTTACCCAGTAAAGGAAGTAAGCTGGCCCGCGATACTTGCTTTGTTCGTTTAGTTACCCTTTTTTAGCACAGTTGTAATAAGTGGGATTGACCTATTGTTTATATGCTCACCGTTTTCGTTTAACTTGGTGTATAACACCAGTAAAGTCGGGATAAGTATGTCTGAGGCTGTTTAAAAAACTCAGCTGTGGTGTCATAGATACCAGCGGCTTTACCTTATTTAGTTTACCTAAGGCCAAACTGACCTCTGAGGGAGAGATTGCAGCCTCTAGTTTATCATAAGCTATTACACTGGCATTTGTGGTTTCATCAAACTCACTACTAAAGGGACTCCACTGAGGTTTAATAGCCTAAAAACATAACATTTGAATTTCTTACATAAATGAGCCTGGACACTTTAGAAAGAAATATATGCAAAGATAGTTAAAACATATAAATCGTATTTTTATGCTTTTCTTAGCCCGATTTGTGTGAAAAGCGTTTAAACGCTTTTCTTTTTGGGTCATGTTTTTACTATTTGAATAATTATTCTGGAAAAACGAAGTGCGCGAATGATCTGAAATTTTGCTCAAAAGTTAGTGGCATAAACCTACATCAAATTGTACATTTACCTGGTAAAAATATTTTCAGTCCCGACATGTCAAAAAACCTCAGTGGAGTCCCTTTAACAACGAAATTAAATAAACTATAAAAATAATTATATCACTCTTCAGTTGTTAAATTTACACAATTAAGCCCTGCGTTTGTCTGTAAATAATTTCAAAACAAGTTTTGACCTTTCTTAGCTACATATCTTAGCTTACAGTCACCACATGTTTCGTTATATTCGGATTTAGCTAATATGTAATCGTTCCAAGATGTGAGAGTGAGTGATCTACGAAGTTTTCTTAATCGTCAAAGAGCATTGGTACAAAGTCGTTTACAAGTAGAACTTTACCATTTTTTTTTCTGATTTGTATCACACACTTATTTCTAGTGATCATAATTTTTTTGAGCATTGTAAAAATAAACTTATAGTCGCAGTATAGCTAGATTTATATCATTATTATCTAAAGCAGTATTAAAATAGTCATACATAGAAAATCAATACCTAGAATTAACTTTTTAAATGTATTGTTGTTTATTATTTTCATTCCATTTCATTTTAGTATATAGATTTTAAGAGATATTACAAAAGACTTGTTCAGCTGTTCATGTTCGTATATCAAAACTTTATAAACAGCGTTTCATGCACAAACAAGATTAAGGTCAACGTTTTATATTAGAAAAAGTTGCTTGCATTTCGTAAACGAAACAAATAGATTAGACACAGCGTTTCATATACAAGCAATAGGGAATGGCAATAGATTTCTAAAGTTCATGTCCATAAACGTTATCATTGTTGATAACTTATAGTTCAGTGTGTATTTTAGTTTTAAGTTTTGTTTATTTTTTCAGATAAGACTGCGGATCGGGGTTTATCATCAGCACTTAAAAGAATATTTCCGTGTTTTCCCACGTAATCAAGTGATGGTTATCAAACTTGAAGACTTTTCAAATAATACCGTCTCCTATATGGAAAATGTATTTTCATTTTTGGACATATGTAAGTACTTGATGATCAATGTTTCTATAAGAAAATGAATTTTAGGTCATTTTATACATTTGTCATTGATAATAAACTTTAATTTGCTATCCTTATATGCCTCGTGGTTTTGTTACTACAGTATACACAAAGAAAGATATAACCTGCGTTAAAATGCAAATAAACACATTTTGTGCAACATAAAAAATGCATTCTATGATGATTGACTAACATCTTTCATAAACTAACGCGAGTTGTTTTATCCAGAATAGTTCATATAACTTATGTTTCTAAGAAATACGAACTTTGCAAGAAGATTCATGATGTTATCCTACGCATGCAACTATTTCAGTAAGGCACACGAAACACGTTATTTTAAACTTGCTTAGGTGGTCGATGAAGGTGATTTATTGGGCACTGATGCAAATACAATTCCTTCCAACCTATACCGTATGTTTAAACTGTAGAAAAATGATAATATAATCTGTGAAGAATAACGTGAAACATTTCTTTTGTCTATATAGGTCTATACCTTAGCGACAGTATGGTGTGGAAAAATACTAGCCTTGTAAGAACTATATCCACATGCACAAAATTTGTTAGTGATAACCCTTTATTTTGTCTTTTAGAATCGAAATAATATCGGTCTGAGTGATGTTTATTGGCTTTTTAATATTGCTTTGTCGTTTTCATGCGAAGATCAATCGTTCAGGCCAATGGCCTGAATGGTCAATTCCTTAAGATTAAAATTCCAAACCGATGTAAAATAGGTAATAAATTCGACTTCAAAAGAGTGATCCCTCGAAAGCAATAATTACAACAAAATAACATGAAATTTGTAGATTCGTTCTGATTGATTCAGTACATGAGGGAAAATGAAAAGGCGCAAAGTCCATTATGGTCCCTAGTATCGACTTAAGCGGTACTCGATTTCAAACAATTTAAGTGCCAGTATCAATGATCCTGTATGGCCAGAAACTTATAATAACACTTATTTAACATTTTACAGCTGCAACGAGGCACTCGAGACCTGCTGTTGTGAATAATATAATTTGAAAAGAATGATCTTTTTCAGCCAATATGTTTTTGTTTTAAATACAGAACATTGACATTTAAATAGTGTAAGATGGTGTTGATAATTATTATTATTTTGCACCTATTCATTCTCTTAACCCTAATCGTATAAGCATAGTATAAGCATGGTTTAAGTATTTTATACACTTTTATTTTTTGTAGCAAAACTAAACAGAACATTTTTACAAAAGATTTCGGATCCAAGTCAGCATGCTAATAAAAGAAAGGCTAAGGAGAGAAAGAAGGGCGAAATGTTACCAGAAACCAGAGAGATGTTAGAGAATTTTTACCGTCCACATAATTACATTTTGGCAAAATTGCTCGGAGAAATGTTTAATTACAACTAATTTTTGTGTTAGATTTATAAATATATTAAGAGTGAGTTTTATGGGCTACATGCTTATTTTAATAATGCAAACATGACAAATTCCAGTTTGCTATTTTCATTTATGATAAGATAACAGATAAAAATAACTTAATTAGTATCTATTTCTTACAAATATTTCAAGCGCACGATTTATTTTGTTTATTAACAAAGATCGGTGATTTTTTTACTAATATGATAATGTTAATAAGTTGCTGTGTTTTTCTAATCACTTTAATGTTAACAATGAACAATTGAAATTATCGTCTGCAGTATTGAGGCAAACAGAAAAAAAAACAAGCCAAATAGCCTCGCGTTAGAAAAAGGGAAACAACACAAAACGATTTACTGTGCTTTAACATTGAAATACTACACTCAAAAGGCGACAATAAAGCGCTTAACAAGAAAATATGGGTTTGAAATGTTTCACTAGCGACCACACCCCGCGCAACGTGGCGAAACTAGAGATAAAGATAAGCTACTTAAAGTTTTTGGTTAAATTTTAGGAGTTAATATATTTCATTTACTGATTTAATCATGTTTGATTGGAAACATATATTCCTGATCGCAATAAAACTTGCTAGTCATGAGTATCATATGATTGATGAATGGCAAATATTAAACTCATTTGTCTCAAGTAACAGTAGAAGATGCTCTATTTTTATTAATAGATCTATTTTAATATCATTGACACTCTTAAAGATGCGCGTGGCCGTTATTCACTTCTAAATATTACCCTGTTTTCACAGTTCTTGACATTATACCGATAAAGAATTATCAAAATAAAAAATAATTATAAAAATGCTCAGGGATTTATATTGGCGGAGACATGAATGAAATATTACAATCATCCGAAAGACTTAATGCAAACAACAAAATAAAAATTGATCCCGGGAAAGGTTTTGCAAATTTGATCAAATCAAATAATCTGACAGATGTTTTAAAACCTTTAAATGATAATAAAACACAGTATACGTGGCTAAAGAAAAATAGTACAGAACAAAAGTAGAACAAACTTCTGGCTAGTTGAAAAAATGCAGTTCCGTAAGTAGTTAAATCCGATATAAGGCAAGCTTGTATTAAATACACTGACCATCATGCAATATTTTCAAAATTGAAAAGAATCCATCAAAACGAAACTTTCTGCCTTAAAGATAGTGATTAAAAATTATTGATCGAAGATGCATAAAACAATGCGAGCATGCTTACAGAAACAAAGTATCAAAAACAGATTTTTGGAATTTTGTAAATTAGAAATTAAAAGTTCTTCGATTTCATATTCAAAACTTAGAGCAAAAAAAAAAAAAAAAAAAAAAAAAAAAAAACATATCATAGAACTTGAATCTAAACTCTAAACATTATAAAACAGTATATTAGAATCCGAGCAAATTGAAAACTGAGAAAAAGAATTCCAAGAACTGTATGAAACAAAGACAAAAGGCGCACAAATAAGATCTCGAAAACATAAAACAAAACAAAAATATATATACAAAAATAAAAATAAAAAAATAAAACAAATAAATGGAAATGTAAAAGATGAAACAAAACTGCATTAGCATTAATCCCGTTTCAAGTTCAGATTGCTATAAAACTATAAAAACTGCTTCGATACTAATCAAACTTGGCACAAATATTGACTGGACCATTGACTTTGTAACAACGTGCTCTGTCTTAAATTTCCTGTTATCATGGCAATGAGGGGACATCTCAAAAATGCCAAAAGCGACTTTTGCGTTGATTGTTTCAATCAAATTGATTTCAAAGTGATTCAACTTCTCAACGGATTGAGATATAGTCAAAGGCTTTTCAGCGTTGGTTACACGTTTCCTTATGATTGATCTGGGGCCATGTTTAGCCTTTCACAAGTCAAAAATTTTCTTTGCGATGAGGGAGACTGCGGCCTCCTTCAAACCCCCAAAACAGAAAGGGGCAAATCCCCTTTCTGGCATTCCCCTGATGTATCTTTTGGATATGGGGCCGCAACCAATAGTGGTCACTTTTTTCAGCAACATTTCTCAAATAATAATAAGTTTAGGGACCTAAATAAGGCATTTTTCACCATTTGAGACACAGCAAAGGGGTGAAATAGGCGTGTAAACTGTAAATCAAGTAATGGGTTAACAGATAATGATGAAAATACCTGATATTACCCAACAATTGCGTTTTCCATGTTTACACATGGACTTTTATATAAATTTGAAAAAAAATTGTTGTTTTGTAGAATGTTTCATTTGTTTCATTGCTTTGTAAAAAATGGCTGTTTACATTGAAAAATCTCCCGTTTCAAGTTCAAATTGCTATAAAACTATAAAAACTGCTTCGATACTAATCAAACTTGGCACAAATGTTAACCAGACCATTGACTTTGTAACAACGTTCTCAGTCTTAGATTTTCTGTTGCCATGGCAACGAGCGGACATCTCAAAATTCCCAAAAGTCACTCATTTGCGTTGTTTCTTTCCATCAAAATTGATTTCAAAGTGCTGCAACATCTCAATGGATTGATTCAGCGTTGGTAACACGTTACCTTATGATCGATCTGGGGTCATTTTTAGCCTCTTACAAGTCCAAAATTTTCTTGGCGATTAGGGGGACTGCTGTCCCCCTTCACAGCCTCCCAACTAGAAGGGGGCGCATTCCCTACTGGCAACCCCCTGATGTATCTTTTGGATAGGGGACCGCGCCGAAAAAGTGGTCACTTTTTTCAACATCATTTCTCAAACAAAAACAAGTATAGGGGACCTAAAATTTTTTTTATTTATAATTTTAGATAACAACAAGGGGGATGAAAAAGGCGTTTAAATACGTGTATATCAAGTAATGGGTGAATGGACTTAAGCCAGATAAATCACCAGGTATTGATGGCATTTCTGCAGAATTCTATCAAAATTATTTTCTATTGCGTAGGTTCACCTCTCACAGAGTGGAGTGTATAAATGAATGATTTGATAAAAAATATTATCTCATTCGCAAAAAAAGTTATATATCTTTGGTTTAAAATATGGGACCCACTATTTTTAGGAAATTATCGACCAATCTCATTATTATGTGTTGATGTAAAAATTGCTACTCGTGCTCTTGCCAATAGATTACAAACTGTTATTCAAAATATAATAAGCACAGACCAACAAGGGTATATCAAAACAGATTTATTGGATATAACATACATTTAATACAAGACATAATAGATTATTCAGAAAAAACTCCAAATAGATGGTGCAATAATGTTTCTAGGTTTTTGTAAAGCCTTTGATACTCTAAAATATATTTTTTTAATCAATGTACCGTGGGGCTCTTTAACTTAAATTTAAGTGTGCGTTCATTATACATACTTTAACATGTTTATTAGTTTGATCGGTTTTTTCTGTACAGTGTCTTATTTAGTAATCTATCCTTTTAATGTTTATTCTCCAGGTTAAAAGAATTATAGAATTATTCTATATTCTTTATCTAATATCAGCCACGATATCACGATTGAATTAAAATTCACTGCGAGTATCGCTAAATAATTTTGAAAATAAAATAACACATATGTTTTATTCGTCGTTGCTCAATGTCGTTATAAAAACAAAGCATACATGGAATGACATGGCAGAAAATACAAATACATAAATAAAACATCATCACATTCGAGGGGGCTATTACTTATTTACTTGCACACATATTTCGATTTACTTTAAGAGTTCTTAAGCTTATTTAGTCAGTATCATGTAGACGCTTAATATGCCTCTTCACTGACCAAGAGTTATCTATGAAAGCGTCTGCATGACCTGAGTCAAAAACATAATGTTGAAAAAATGCCTAAAGACATACAGTTTTTTTACTGACTGACTGAAACTCAGCAGGGATCCAGGCTCAAATATACAAGGACGAAGTGACGTACATTTATCTTAAGCCAGTTTTTGCCAATACGCCGTCTTTAATAGAATTTTTCTATTTAGGCCAGGCTGTCTTGGGGGCTTCAGTCCTTTAAGCTCCATCCCGATGGATCCGAACCTGTAACCCTTATTTTTACCCGTATATCGTTTGGAATTCCGTACCCTCTTGAGAACCATATATGTTCCGCAGTGAATTCCATTATTTATTATGTCACATTATCAATACTTATTAATTATGCCAATTATTCATCGGTAAAATAGCATCAATATATATAGCAGATAAAAATGCAAATGAAAAGGTTATAACAATGCGTGCGTGCTTGATTAGATTATTAGTTATAAAAAATTTAGATAGGTAACATGGCGCTATATAAATGGTTGTTTGGAAATATAGCCTGAGTCGCTAGGCGATGGTTATATCGCAAACAATTTTTCATAAATTTCATTTATCGCTCAAGAACAATTTTATTAAGATATTTGGATGAAAATTCCACTGTATGGTAGGGAACAATATTGCATTAGAGAAAGAACAATAAATATTATGATATATCTAAGTGCATATGTATTTATTCCGGGAAAACGCTTAAATCAGATAAAAGATGGACTTTCACTTCCACTGAATATTTAAACATATCGATATTTATTAAGATATATAATAGGAATAAAGTTAATTACATATACAAGGTAGACAATGATACCTTAGGTACGGAAACTAGGGAGATGAAACACGTGTATTATACCGCTATAAATACTGTTCGCACCTTACTGAAGTTGAGTTTTTTCACGAACTTAATTAATCGCTTAAGAACTTATTTATTAAAATATCTGGATGGAAATTTCACTGTATGATAGGGGAACATCTTGCATTTAAGAAAAATAAAAAAAAATATTATAATATATTTAAGGGTGTGCTGGAATTGTAACGTATAAATACATATATTTTTCGTGAAAAAGCTTAAATCGGAATAAAAGGGTGTTTGAAGTTTCAAATATATAGCCTAGATATTTATTAAGATATATCGGGATAATTTAGATCATAATAACGGTAATTGTATATACAATGTAGACAACGAAAGCAATTTATGAAATCTTAGGGAGAAAAACCGGGGCGGGAAAACACGCATATAGTCCTGTTCGCAGCATATTTAAGTCGAGTGACTGATGCAAATTTCACTGAATACTAGGGACAATGTTATATTAAAGAAAGACTAATAGATATTATAATTTATCTATTTATATATCTAAAGAGGAAATTATATGTACAAGGAAAACAATAAAAGCAAACTATGATATCTTAGGACAGAGAACACACATGCATACCTGATAAAAGTACCGGGCGCGGCAAAAATAAGTTTTTCACGAACTTCATTGGTTTTGCGTAAAGTAAATCAGTGATATACTTTCATGAAAACTCTACTGATATATAAGTTGAAGCATTGCAATTAAGGAAAACAATTACATTATATAATATATCTATATGTTTGTATGGTACAAGACTTGAACATACATGTACATATCGAAAATTGAAAATTCCGAAAAAATCAGAAGTCGTAAAATCTCGTCTGCATATTATGAAATAAGGGCGTGAGACCAGTGTCGTAAAATGTCAGTTTGATCACGGTGACATATATTCTCACAACGACAATTCGAACTAAATGTTATCATATTAAACTAAATAAGATTAATAAGGGAACAATCGATACGTTGGTACGACACTGTCTCTTATTCAAAATGCACATCATTCAAATACATGTACGAGATGCCTGGTGAGAATATATAATGGTGGAAATAAACGGAAGCCATCTATAATCACGACTGTCCCACAATTACATGCTTATTACGGGACAGACACGTTGGGAGGGTTTTAAGGGTGTCGGGCTATTGCCGATTGGATGATAAAAGCATTATCCAGAGTCAGGGGTGCGATTACGCTTCCTTCGGAATCAAGTATATAAAATGATGATAGTGCATTAATAGACAAAAATGGTGTTGAAACTGTTAACGAGATGACGTAAAATGATAAAAATTTCACTGTATTGATTTATTACATGCTTTTCGGTGATATATATCAGTGAATTAAAAACTGATAATTTCACTGTTTTTAATTTAAGCCCCTTACGTTGTTTGAGTGAAATACAAGCGTTCACAGTGCTTGAAACCAACTTAATGACGTGACGTCGTAAATGACGTCACGTTGTATAATTATTTGGCGCGCTTACCATTTAGTATTAGGTTAAATATCATTTAAACGTTTATAATATAATACAAAGTAAATTTGTTACACTGAAATAAACAAATATCCTCTATATGTAATATTACTTCAACAACGGGACGGAAATTCACGGATGAAAATGTCGTTGTCTTCAAGTCTGTGTAATATTTCGATATTAAATTATTGTTTCAAGTTTACTTTAAAAAATTGTTTTATAACAATGGCTGTTTTCAACATTTTTCGAAAAATCGTTATTATGGCGATTAACGCGGTTTTAATAGGACGACAATCATCGCATTTTTTAACAATAAACTTTCATTAATCAAATATTTCATCTATATATAAAGCATCAGATTTCCCTTGTTAATTGATTGATAGTGTTAAATAACATTATTTGGACCGCTTTTCTACAATAAATACCCCCAAGGAACATACAGTAAAGCATATTCAACGGTTATCATTTACTAGATAATGTTTGTCCATGGTTTTGTTTTTCTATAGCACATGATTAATTGGGCGGAGCGATAAACCGTTTAGCGTCTGGTCAATTCCGCTGCGTGGCAGACTATATCTTTACGATACTGTACAAATGTGCCTGTTATGTTATGTTAATGTGTTAAGCGATGATAATTTCCATTACGCAGCCTGTCAATCAAGTTGGCAGGGGTCACAGAGATAAGCCTATCAGCGATCGTTATGAGTTTCACCCTAAGATGCCTGCGAAGCCCATCATTTACCCTTAGATAAAACAATGGTGCAGAAGTAATTCAGATTGAAATTATTTTAATTTTATATAAATTTAAAGCTATTTAATCGGTATATTACATTATTAATAAAGTTACCAGATAAACTGACATATTGAGTAAGTTAGTTTATTATACCAAAAGTCAATTGATTTCTACAAATGGAAATAATAAGTATTGTAGTGAGTACAAAACATTTATCCTGGCTATAGCACAATGCATTGAAAAATAAAAAGGTTTCAACAAATCCACATTTTTTGTCATTACCTATTCATAATCACATTATAAACATATAATAAGGTCCCAGAATATCCAAAAGATATGTCATTTTGTAGTTTATAACGTATAGCGTCAATAAAAACGCAGCCGTAAAAATGCAAATGTAATGAGTAAACACAATACAGTGAACGTTGAGAAAACGGGGCGCTGTGAATATCGGAACTCTCTAAAAACCGAACAATTAATTTAGTCATTCATTAAACGATTGCATGAAACATTGACAATACCGGAATCTGTAAAAACCGAGAATCGGACGGTTGAAAGGGGAAGATTAACAGTATAAAGTCAATTATATAGATAATTACCCTGACAATACCGGGCGTCGAAGGTGTGAATAACCTTGCAATTGTCAATTGTAATTCGCTAACTTAGCGATAACGAAACAGTAATTGTCTGATTTCTTTATTATGTCTCTTTTTACAGATTGATTTACTTTGATTTACATTTCCTTCTTTAAAACATTAAAAATGTATATTATCTTTATATTTCTGTTTAATAATGACTAAATGACTATTGATACTGCATTATCTTTTCAGGACATTACAACCGGAACATATATATTGTAAAATATTATTTTGTAAACCCTTTATGTATTTTATTAATGCCTGGGTAAATAAAGATATTTGAATTGAATTGAATTGTTTATTTTGTCTCTTTTCACAGTTTGATTTACTGTAAACCATATATGTTACCGTTTAATATTTATGCCAAAATGCGCAGGTAAAATCGGTATGAATAAAAACACAGATTTTTTTTATAATGCGTTGCTTTTGTAAAATATTTTAAATATGTAGACATTTATTGACTTTTTGTGTAATAAACAAACTTACTCGGTTCGTCAATATGCCAGTTTATTTGGTAACTTTATTAATTTACTAATTAAATAGCTCTAAATTTACATAAAATTAAATAGACAGGAAGCTTGTCTTAGGTAAATGGAGGACATCGCAGGCATCTTAGCGTGAAACTGATAACGATCGCTGATTGGCTTATCTCCGTGGCCCCTGTCAGCTTGATTGACAGGCGGCGTTATGTCAATTTTCAATGACTGCATGTTTATATTTGATATAACATATAGAAATGGTATTTGGTTCAAATAAATTGACACTGGTGTCTCAGGTAAAATGTTAAAAATTCTAAGAAGCATGTATGGGGGTGTGAATTTATGTGTACGTAATAATGGCTCACTAACTGACTTTTTTGATAATCACATGAGCTTGAAGCAAGCAGAGCCATTATCTCCCATTTTGTTTATTATGTTTAATAATGATATGCAAGATCACTTAGCTGACGATAGTATAGATGTTTTTACCATTGAGGAATTACAAATTTATTTGTTGTTGTTTGCAGATGATACTGCTTTATTTTCTTACTCTGAACAAGGTTTACAAATTCTGCTTAATAAATTGTATAATTATTGTAGGAAACGGGGTATTGAAGTTAATTCAGATAAAACAGTTGTAATGGTTTTTAGACAAGGTAATAGACCTTCAAATATATCGCTTAAGTATGACAATAAAATTTTAAAACAAGTTAAAACATTTACTTATTTAGGAGTAACGCTATCATCTAATGGAAGTTTTTATCAAGCTCAAAAATCATTGTCTGCCCAAGCTTTAAAGGCTCTTTATTCTTTGAACTCCCTTTTTGATAATGTTAATTTAGATATTGAAGATAAATTAAAACTCTTTAATTCAATGGTATTACCAATTTTATGTTATGGATCTGAAATATGGGGTTTCCATAAATCTCCGGACATAGAACGTGTATAGTTAAATTTTCTAAAACAAATACTTGGTGTTAAACAACAAACATGCAGTACTGCAGTTTATGGAGAATTCGGTGTATTTCCTTTATATATAGTACGTAAAATTAGAATAATTAAGTTTTGGTATAAGATTAGAAATATGCCTGACTCAACAATGTATAAATTAATGATGTTGCAGGGACGAAATAATACATTGTTAAATAGTTGGTCATGTAATGTAAAAAAGTTATAAGATGACCTTGGTTTTTCTTACCTGTGGAATTGTGATAGAATATCTGAAATGAATGTTAAATTAATTATTCAAAGAATCCATGATCAATATTTACAACAATGGTTATCTGAATTAGACTCATCTTCTAAATTAGATTATTATAGAGAATTTATGTTAAACTTTATTCAAGCTAGTTATTTAAATACTGTTAATGTTGAGGCACATATGAAATCACTAGCGAGATTTAGATGTTCATCACACAACTTAGAGATTGAAGAAGGTCGATATAGGAATATTATTAGAAGCGAAAGATTATGTAGAAGATGTTATTTGAATCAAGTTGAATCAGAGTATCATTTTTTGTTAATATGTCCTTTTTATAGAGAATTACGTTTAACTCTTTTAGATAATTATTATTACACATGGCTTTATATGAATAAATTTAATAAGCTTATGTCAACAACCAAAAGATCTTATAATAAAACTTGCAAAATGTGTCTATCTGGCTTTAAAGAAGAGAAACGAGAGTGTTGTTGTATAATAAAATATGTATTTCTTTAACTTATTTTTCATATTTATGCTGTATATTATTAGATATGTTAAATATGACATGTCTTGTATTGTATGTGTTTATGTGTACTTAAAACTGCCCATCTTTAGTTAAAACATGAACATGAAACATGAATTATATAATTATTTTCATACCTTTCAATATTATATTACTTTTGTTAATATACCGCCAATTATGTGTGGCGAAAAACATGTATATATGTTTATGCTTATAAATACTTTGACTTGACTTGACTATATTTGATACTAAATAACTACTTGTATGGCTTTATGCTACGCACGCCTTACGGCACACTTGTTTTTCATCCCTTATTACTTAATCGCTACATCTTAAAAATCTGTATGACACCGTTTAGATTACCATTTGAGCATATTACCGTTTAATCTTATTTTTGTTTGTTTGTTTTGAAAAAATTTCAGTACTAATTTTACATCCGACGATGATAACAGAACAGAACAGAACATTATTTTATTTCGACTTGTACATAGTACATAATCATAATCATACATAGTGTGATACTACATTGCAATACATTACAATACATTTTCAATACTAATTTCCAATGCATTAAAACAAACTTTAAAGACAATGTCACATTACTTAACAATAGAAAAATGAAACAATTTCCATTATTGGAATTGCTTGGTTTTATTCATTATATGAATAATATTAAAAATTTGTTTTTTGTAAGGTTATTATTACAACTAAACGAAGTGATCAACATATTGTTTGTTTTTCGGGAAAAAAACCTTACCGCGGTATTTTTATTTAATGAAATCAAATAAGTTATATACTTCAAAGAGGAGAGACTTGCCATTTAGCTTGTGGAACTATTTGAAAGTCAAAATAGACTGGATGAGACAGAAAATACAGATAGGAGACCGGCGAAGAGTACATCCAAACATTTTGGATTGTTTTTAATTTAAATGGATTTTGGTGATTAAATCGTTACATATGATATTTTCCTGTATTCTTTCCCGTCATGTTCCAAGATAAAATGGCAATGCCTGTTTTGTTATAATTATTATTATCATTTATATTATTTTTCTATTATTAGTATTATTAGTATTATTATTATTTTTATTATTATTATTATTATTATTATTAATAACTATTATTATTTCTTCTTTGTATTATTATTATCATTATTATTAATATTATTATCATCATCATCAATATTATTATAAATCATTATTATTATTATTATCATTATTTTTATTATTATTATTATTATATGATGATTTTTATTTTTTATTATTATTATTTTTATCATTATTATTATTTTATTATTATCATTATTATTATTATCAATTATTAATATTATTTCTTCTCTCCTTCTTAGAATTATCATTATTCTAATCATAATATTATTATAATCAATTATATTATTATTAATTAATATTATTATGATTATTATTGTATGATTATCATTATTATTATTATCATTATTCATTTTTATTATTATTATTATTATAATTATTATTTATGTATTATTATTATTATTATCATAATTATTATTTATGTATTTTATTATTATTATTTATATTATTAATATTTTTATTATTTTATTTTTATGATTTATATCTTTTTAATAATAATATTATTATTACTACTATTATTATTATTTATTTTTTTATTATAATTATTATTATAGTTTTTATTATAATTATTATTATTATTATTGTTATTATTATTTATTTATTTATCTTTTATTATTATTATAAGTATTATTATTTTTATTATTATTTTGTTGCATATTCCCTGCCATTTTATTTGTTTTTTGGATTTTATTTTATTCGTATATTTTGTATTATAGGTTATAAGCGCCACACCTAATAGATAGAACACTCTCCCATTTGCAAGGAATGGGAATTATCTCCCATTATAAGAAATAGGATTTTCTCCCATGTATCAACATGGGACTTTTCCCCCATAATCAGGATGGGAGATTTCACCCATGGGTGGATTTGTCCCGCAACGAAAATGGGAGAATTTTTAAACATTACTTTTTATGTTTTTATTTACACAATAAAGTATTTGAAGACTACAATAATAGTTTTCTTGCATAAAAGTTAATTCTTATTTTTTTCTAAATCTCCCATTATTTTTATCTCCCATTTTTATAGAATTGGGGTTTAACCCCATATGGGATAACAAACCTCCAGTGGGAGAATGATAAAACCCCATGGGGGACTCAAATTTGATTGTCTCCCCAGCACTCATTGTAAGGGTTATGTGAAATTTAAAGACCAGTTTTTGTTTAACTTAATACCCATTGTTAACTGAACTCTTCATTTAATCTCTAATTACTTAAGAAAGGGTAGCTGAGTTTGCGAAAATCCCGGATTTGCAAACTTATTCCGGAGGCTGTTATAGTCAAAGGCTTTTCAGCGTTGGTTACACGTTACCTTATGATTGATCTGGGGCCATGTTTAGCCTCTCCCCTTTCTGGCATTCTCCTGATGTACCTTTTGGATAGGGGGCTGGGCCCAAAAGTGGTCACTTTTTTCAGCAACATTTCTCAAATAATAATAAGTTTTGGGACCTAAATAAGACATTTTTCACTATTTGAGACACAGCAAAGGGGTGAAAAAGGCGTGTAAACTGTAAATCAAGTAATGGGTTAACAGATAATGATGAAAATACCTGATATTACCCAACAATTGCGTTTTCCATGTTTACACATGGCCTTTCATATAAATTTGAAAAAAAATTGTTGTTTTGTAGAATGTTTTATTTATTTCATTGTTTTGTAAAAAATGGCTGTTTACATTGAAAAATCTCCCGTTTCAAGTTCAAATTGCTATAAAACTATAAAAACTGCTTCGATTTTCTGTTGCCATGGCAACGAGCGGACATCTCAAAATTCCCAAAAGTCACTAATTTGCGTTGTTTCTCTCCATCAAAATTGATTTCTAAGTGCTGCAACATCTCAATGGATTGATTCAGCGTTGGTTACACGTTACCTTATGATCGATCTGGTTTCATTTTTAGCCTCTTACAAGTCCAAAATTTCTTGGCGATTAGGGGGACTGCTGCCCCCCCCCCTTCACAGCCTCCCAACTAGAAGTGGGCGCATTCCCTACAGGCAACCCCCTGATGTATCTTTTGGATAGGGGACCGCGCCGAAAAAGTGGTCACTTTTTTCAACAACATTTCTCAAACAAAAACAAGTGTTGGGTACCTAAATTTTTTTTTATTTATCATTTTAGATAACAAGGGGGATGAAAAAGGCGTTTAAATACGTGTATATCAAGTAATGGGTGAATGAACTTAAGCCAGATAAATCACCAGGTATTGATGGCATTTCTGCAGAATTCTATCAAAATTATTTTCTTTTGCGTAGGTTCACCTCTCACAGAGTGGAGTGTATAAATGAATGATTTGATAAAAAATATTATCTCATTCGCAAAAAAAGTTATATATCTTTGGTTTAAAAAATGGGACCCACTATTATTAGAAAATTATCGACCAATCTCATTATTATGTGTTGATGTAAAAATTGCTACTCGTGCTCTTGCCAATAGATTGCAAACTGTTATTCAAAATATAATAAGCACAGACCAACAAGGGTATATCACAACAGATTTATTGGATATAACATACATTTAATACAAGACATAATAGATTATTCAGAAAAACTCCAAATAGATGGTGCAATAATGTTTATAGATTTTTGTAAAGCCTTTGATACTCTAAAATATTTTTTTAATCAATGTACTTGAACAATTTAGTTTTAAATAGAACTTCATAAACTAGGTCGAAACATTTTATAATGGTATTAAATCAACATTGTTACAATAGACATAAATCAGAGATATTTATCTTAAATCAAGGTTTCAAACAGGGTTTTCCATTTTCTGCTCTGTTATTTCTATTAGCTGCTGAAAGAATGGACAATGATAAAAACATACTCAAACATTATAGAAGGAATAAAATTGGAAAATGATTATAAACAAATTAAAATAGCGCAGCTTGCTGATAATACTATTTTTTTCTGAAATCGGAACAAGATATTCTAAATCTGGTAGAAGTTCGACAAATATACGGGGTTACAACTCAATAGCAAAAAAAAAACTGAAGCAATGTGGATTGGAAGAAGTAAATTACAAACTGATAAAGTAGGAAATATAACATGGCCGAATAAAGCAATTAAATCATTAGGAGTCTATTTAACTATGAAGAGACTACTAAACTTAATTGGCAGTCAAAAATAACTTTAAATGTGAAAGTATTACAAAAAATGGTTGAAACTTAAGTTAACGATGTCTGAAAAAGTTCAAATTATAAAATCGTTTTTGATATCTAAATTTACTTACATGATACAATCTTAAGTTGTATAAATACAAAGTATCGTAAAAATCAATACAATGATATTCAAATTTTTATGGGACAATAAACAAAAAAAGTAAAACGTGCAACATTAGTAGGCAATTTATTACAAGGAGGAACAGATCTGATAGACATAGACTCATATATAACTTCTTAAAATTTAAATGAGTAAATGCTTTAACTGATGAATCAGAAGCAAACTGGAAATTTATTCCGAAACGCCTACTGAAAGATTTTGGTGTCAATTTCTAAACCTTTTTTTTGTAATACAGACTCTATTAAAAGTCTCAATTGTAGTAATGTGGCTGAATTTTAAAAGAACTCGCAATTTACAAAAGGACGATAACAATTGTAATTTGAACATATAAGACAACAAATAATTTGGGGCAATAGATTCATTAAAATAAATAACCAATGTTTGTGTTATAAAACATTGATTAAATCAAATATATATTCTTGAAATGATTTACTCAATAATCAAGGTGAAATAGATCAAAATGTTATTTTACATAAGCTAGTAGATAAACACAACTGCGTCGTTGAATTAAAACTGCACTTACCGCTAGCCTGGAAACAAACTATGAAAAGAGTGCACCCTTCCAAAACAATAATAAAAATATAAACACTTCTTAAGATAAATAATATGCGTTTTTAATGGATGGATTCTAAAGCAATATAACAAATACTAGTAAACACAGTATTCATTAACCCGCTACACATTTGTATTGGTATAATAAATATGAGAGAAAACTGAACTGGAATGGTATATGTAAATTCATAACAAAAATGCATGACAATCGGTATAAACAATTCAAATCTAGAGAAATTAACATGATCTTTACAAGCAAAAAACACGCTTAAATGCAAAATGGACTCCACAATGGCTCCCCGAGAAAAGAATTGAGTAGGGATGTACGAGAATTGGTTATAAATAGTTTTTAGGAGAATAAAAATCAGTCAGAATTATCAAGATTACTGGGTATTCCTGGATCGACAATTAATAGTGTAATAAAGAAATATCAACAGTATGAAAGTGTTGAAAATCGTAGTGGGAGGGTAGAAAAAAATTATTTATGGAACGAGACTAATCTAAACATTCTCGGATTATAAAATGCAATAGGAAAAGGACTTTGAGAGATGTTACAGGTATGATGAATACAGATATGGATCAAACATTTTGTGATAAACAATTGCAAGGTAAAATTACGAGTTTGGATATGAAAGAAGGGCTGTTCAGAAATTCAAAAAGATGGTTGTTGGCCGTGGTAGTCGAAAAATCGTGTAAAATGTCGTAATGAAAGAAAACATTGGACTGAGGAAGAAAACTGGAGTTAGTGGATATTTAGTGATGAAAGTAAGATGGTCATCGGGAAAAAAAATAACAATATATATTTATTTGGAGTAAAGACGACGAAAAGTATTAGCTTCACTTAGTATGTCCCGCTCCCAGGGCTAAGCTTAGTGTTATGGTATGGGGATGTGTATGCTTTGGGGGTATCGGAAGTTTAACTGCTGTTGAGGGTAATATAAACGCACATAAATCAGTTTTTAGTTCATTTTGCAGTAATCAAAAACCCAAATATATAATAAAAAAATACTTGAAATATAATGAATACAATGCATTCATAATTTTCATTAAAAAAGTGGAGACATCTTTTTAGATTTTTGTCTGTTTTGAAAATATTCTTAGAGTTTACGAAAAGTAGAATAATCTCAATGCAAGTAATAATATATTACTGTTTATGTAATAAATGATTATTTTTGCAATATTATCACCAAATTTCTAATGTGCGCCCAACGCAATATGGGTATTTTTTCATATTGTTACCTGGAAATTTACGTGGGTTATTTATGTAGTTTGCAATATGTAAATTACTTCCTATGTCACTTGGCAATACCTTATTTAAAAAAATTCGTGAAAATCAGAATGAATCTGGAGACATGCAGCTTTTAAACATTAATGTCAGTACCAATTATTGATTAGTAACCATAAAATGTAAACTTTTTGAAATAATGAAACTAAGTCAGCTCAATTGGACAGCAAATGCATAATCATAATGTTCCTTTAAATGCTTAAAAAGGTATAACTTTGTTGAATGCAAAATCAAGTTATAAAATTGACCTGTTTATCTTGCTTGAGACTCTTATTGCTTGTGAGCTTTTTTGCTCTTTATTTTTAATATTTGAGGGAAAACTGAAAATGAGTTATTCTCTCTGCATAAACCCCTAAGCCAATTTGATCCAAACTTCACAGGAAAACTCCTTTGGTAGTCAACTTTATAAATAGAATTTTCTACGAATTTAATTCCAAAAGAAAATAACTTAAACAAATCTTCTTATAAAATATAAAAGAAAGATCTAAAGCCCAAATATTTGGAATGAAACATCATCTAGTCAGTATCTACAAAGATTATTCAAATAAAATCCCTGTGGTCAAAATTGGCCCCGTCCCATGCGGTCATTGATTTTCTTTATTTACTAGACAGTACTTCATTTAAAAAAATACAAATAGCTAGAACTAAGATAATAAGCATGAAACATGTTGTAGAAAGTGTTTACCAAGTTTGTTCAAATAAAAGCCCTGGGGTCAAAATTGGCCAGTTCCAGGGTATCATTAATTTTCCTTCTTTTATAAAAAAAGTCCAAAGAGCTAGAGCTTATATATTTAGCATGAATCAACTTCTTGTGCGTATCTACTATGTTTTTTCAAATAAAGCCATGTGGGTCAAAGTGGGCCCCGTCCCGGGGATCATTGATCTACCTTATTAAATATAAAGTAATATCTTAAAAAACCTTCTTCTAAATAGCCCAAATAGCTAGAGCTTAGATATTAATCATGAAACATCTTTAAGTAAGTGTCTACCAAGTCTTTTCAAATAAAAGCTCTTGGCTCAAAATTAAGTCAACTTTAAAAATTAAGTAAACAGGGATAAAGGTAATAATTTCCTTCCTGCTTAGTATACAAAGTCATGTAGTTGTTAAAATCACATTTCAGCGTTTTTTATAGTAATATAAATGAGGAAAAATTTTTTCAAATAAATAATTTGTGCTAGGCAAAAAAGTTTTTTAAATTTCCTTTTTTTGACGTTTTTTAGACGAAGAAAAGTTCCCAAAAGGGGAAAGGAATTTGGGGGGGAAACAAAAAATACCATTCCGAGGGTAACCAACATCCCTAGTATTTTGTTAAAACATTTATATTTTAGAGACATTTATGGACCCAAAATTTCGTTTTAAAATTTGGAAAAATTTAAAATAAAAAAAATAGATAATGCGTCAGGGATTAAAAACATTTCTTTAACAACACTCAAAAAAAGTGTAAGGGAAAAATTCAATTTCCCCCATTATTTTTAAAGTAAACGTACTTTAAAATATTTTCTCACCCAAAAGGGAAAACGCTTTTTGGGAATTTAGGATACCTTTTTTTAAACTACCCCTTTTCCCCCCCCACCCGTTTCAAACCCCCCCCAACATTTGAACTTATATTATTGTTCAAGTTTTGACGTATATAGCCTAAGATATGTTATGGAATTTTCAGAAATTGCATGTAGTAAAGAAGACGTTATTTTTTCCGAGAACAAGTTTTACAGGAAGCTACGTTTCTGCACAAGATTGTGCCAAATGTGTTGCATATCGGTATGAAATAGAGAAAATAAGAACTCCTTACGAAAGCCCAACACAGCAAAATTGAAAAGTTGCAGGCTCGGTTTGATTGAGTCTGTTCATGGAAGGTACTGTCAATTGAAACTATCGTTCACGCCCCTAACACCGGCGTAAGCAGAATGCAACAAGAAAGTTGATGTACTTCTTAACTTTCCACACAAAACAGTAAAAAATACATGAAGTATTTGTGAATATTTACTTATAACAACAATAGTAATAATAATCGTTCGGATACGAAAACTATTAACTAGAACCAGCATTAGGCAGACATAAATTTTAAAATGTAAAATCATGACATAAATGGACATGAAAAAATCAAAATTTTATTATGTTATATTTTTGACAATTACCAACATAATACAATTCTTGATGATAAAATAAACATAAAAATAGTTTCAAATACTAAACATACTTTATATTTTTCGTAAATTTAAGAATTAAAAAAATGTTTAAAATAAAATGACATTTTTTATCAAACAAATGTACCGAGATAACCGGTCAAATAACAAAAGTTCCGTAAATAAATAGCATTGAGAGCATGGTTGAGGTCCAAAACTAAGGCAGGCCTAAAATGTCTGCCTAAGATTCATGGTCTGCCTAATGCTGATTTAAATATACTTTAGGTTTGCCTTAAGCTGATAATTTACAGTTTTCATCAGAATTTTTTAAAGATCTGATGACATATTTGTAGCCTTCAAAGCCCAATTAATGTTTGGCTGTATTCATTTTTCCGATACATCTCATAAAAAAATATACAACAAAAAATTTGTCTCCCTAATATTTGCTTAGTAAAGTATATTCTTTAAGGTTACCGTATATATTATATATATATGACATACATAAGGGTGACCATGTATATATACAAAATATAGCACATGCATTAGGGTGACTAAAGCACATTTCAGGTATTAAGTGGACATTTAATAAGATGTATTCAAAACATTGCTATTTTCCACTTCAGGGAGACAACATGCTCCATTATTTGAGTACAGCTTACAAAGAGACAATATTTCAGGATAAAAAGTCTTGTGCATAATTTACTGTCTTGAAAGTAGGCGGGATTATGATTATCAAATGTAGTATAATAATTCAAATGGTAAAAATAATTAACTTACACAACAATTTAAGAAAAACAAAAGAAACTCAATTTAAAGGAGCTTATTGACACAGGTCACTTTAAAATAAATATTAAAGAATAAGTTATTTATTTATTCAGTTACTTATAGTCATGTCATAGAATAACACTTTTGATCAGAAGATAATATCTGTATTTAAATCAGGGAATTAACTTGAGATATGACACTACTGTCAATGAGATACAGTATAAATTTGTTTATTATGTGTTACCTTGACCTGAAAGCTGGGACTACTTCATTGTGTACAATATTTTTATAGCTGTCTGAGGTACTTTTAAGCTCATGTCATTTCAGATGTTTTCTGAAAGCTTTAATTGGATAATACATGGAAGGTTCATTATGAACTCTGGGTTAAGGTTTATGCAGGCTATCTATATTAATCCAGTAGTCACATTACTTTTTTAAAGTAAGAATAGCACTATTTAAGAGGTAATATAAGTTTATTTTTTCGTATAATACATTTCATCATTTCCATACAACACAATATGATTCATCTCTTTCATACAACACAATACATTTCATCTCTTTCTTACAACACAATACATTTCATCTCTATCATATAACACATTATATTTCATCTCTACCATACAACACAACACATTTCATCTCTACCATATAACACAATAAATTTCATCTCTTCCATACAACACGGTGCATTTCATCTCTACCACAAATCACAATACATCTCATCTCTGCCCTAAAACACAATACATTTCATCTCTACCACTTTATACAATACATTTTATTCCTCCACACGACACATTAGGTTTATTCTCTTTCATATAACACAATGCATTTCATCTCTACCATGAAACAATACATTTCATCTTTTACATATAACATAATATATTTCACCTCTTCCATATAACACAACATATTTTATCTCTTCAATATTGCACTATTCATTTCATCTCTTTCATATAAAGCATATTTTATCTCTACTATATAACATATTTTCCATTTCTTTCATGTAGCACACTACATATCATCTTTTTAATGTAACACAATACAGATCCATATAACTCAACCATAAAGCACAATGCATTTCATTCTCTTCCATATACGGTAACAATACAGTTCATCTCTACAATAAGACAAAAAAAACATTTTATCTCTACAATATTACACAACGTTATAATTCCATCTCATTCCAAAACATGAAAAATAAGAAATTTAAGTTTGCTTTACAATGGGATATCTGACGATAAACACTTTTTATTTATTACTTAACCTTTTGTTTTACTTTGAAATGAATTTAAACAATTTATAAAGATTTTGAAATTGCACTTGTCTGTGTGAAAAAATGAAAATTAGACTAAAGCAAAATTCATTTCAAAGACATATATCAAATAAGACGCAGACTTCAGATAAGATTTTAATGTATTGCATTCCTTCGATATAGAATTCGCACACAGGACCTCAAGATTGAGCGCTCACACACTGAGCAAATGCGCTGATATTAAAGAGGCCATCGGTAAAGAGCTATTTAAATTTAATCTTGCTGCCTATGATAATGTAAACAAACACTAAGCACATGTCTAGCCAGTCTTTTGAAATCAAATTATGTACAAGCAGTAACATTTCGCAGTTCCACATAAAAAGGGCAGTGCTGTTTCTTTCTAATCTTAGTTAAGAATAATGTAAAAACATCTGGTCAAAAGATACAGTGCAGGTATCTTTAAAGATATATTATGCTCAAATGTGACATTTGACATTAATGATAATTCCTACATAGTCTCTTTGTTAATGTAAATTAAACATGTATTGAGTACATGTTTTGAAACCTACATACTATAGATAAATACAGTGTAAATACATGAATACACTTTCATGGACTTCAATAAGATTCTGCAGCAAAAGTATTTTACTCAAAAAATAGCTGAGAACATCTTTAAGAAAATCTAATAATTCACAAGTCGTTTGATAAAGAAGAAGAAAATAAGTAATTGTATGTTTAGATAGCCATTTTATATGGCATTACAAGTGTTTATCCCTTGCCGTTTGGCGCTCGTTAAATAGTTTCACACGAGTCTTTAATTATTTTCTTTTTCTGTGAAGATTTTGAGTGACTCTAGGTGATTTTATCTAATAAACCTCAGTATCTCCTCTTTGCCGGAAGAGTTTCCCTTTGGCTTTTTAATATACATCAAATAAATACATGCAACCTCTACTTTTTTGAAACTGTGGACCAAAGTGACATTTACATTATGTTCATATTTACCCTTTATCACCCACTTAATTTTCTAAGACATTGAAAGACTGTCTATCAAACATAACTTTGTTTTAAACAATCATTTATAGGGGATTTGGTTAACAAACAGGACCTCTAAACTGCACACACAATTTTAGTTAGAGATATCATGGAGATACCAATTATCACACCATTGGCCCATATTCAAGGCCTACATTTTAAAAAATCAAACCATTTCCATTAAAAGATTACAGAATGTTACCGATCCTATTGATATTGAGTTACAAAATGATACAATCTTACTGTTATGAGAAAAAAGCCTTATTCTTTAAGTTAAAGCAACCATAGCCTTAAACAAAATAATCCCAAGTGCATCCAATGTTTTGCTTTAAAAGCTTGTCTAAAGTTTAAAGAATTCCATGTCTTGCTCTTTTTATTAACTGGAAATGGTAACCCTTACTACAGGGATGTACCCTTTGTTTTGATATATATTATAAACTACCTTTGCAATTCTGTTGATCAGTCTCAGTGAGACAAAATGGCTAAATATATGTCAAACAATATGTGTTTCTGTTTTCTGACCATTTCACTGAAACAACATAAATAAATGAAAGTAAAGAAAAAACAATTCTTCTTTACTCAATATTTCAATGGCAGAAATAAAACATGCCCAAGCATAATTCTAAGCAGTTCAAAAATTTTGAACGTTTGACCTACGGATATTTTGACCTTTTGGCTCAAGGGATACAAAGTTATAGTCCAGGTTAAAAGTTTCACGCAACACCAAACCGGCTATGAGAGTACTTGTCTTTTCTTAGTAAAACATCTTAAAATGCAGACATTTATGTTGCCATTTCATAAAAATCAGATAGGGGTTTCTAAGGCCTGATCATGAACAGACATACAATCACACAAAAAACAGATTGATATTCTTTGGCCTATTCTAAGTTCCAATTACTAATATTTCATTAAATACTTTTATTATAAGGTTTTAACATACATTAAAAATGGAATATAATCAAAACTCAAGTGTATTCAATTATACTTTAATGAATTACTTTGAAAGAGACATTGCTTGGATTTTCTTGGGATCCTTTGCAAAAACAGTTAGTGTTTGATCATTTTGTTCAGATTGTAAATGATATTGTTGGAGCATGCAAGTTAATGATTTACAATTTTATGGATTATTTATCAATTTCTATCATAGAAATATTTTCTTCATTAAGGTTACAACAGGTATAAAATGTCAAAGCGATAAACAATTCTCATAGATGTTTCTACATTTCCACAGCTATTTGAGTGCATATGTTTCTACATTTCCACAGCTATTTGAGTGCAATACAGATTGTAAAGTTTTACATTAATAATAAAGTAATTGATAGTGTGATTTTACCATTTTATATCATTTATCATAAAAATCCTATGTAATGGATTAATGCATGATTATAAAAAATAGTTAATTAATTGTTAATTGATTAAATATACAATTATAATAACCCAAAAAATAAGCCAGTAAATAAACATGTTGTTGCACAGCCGATAATTCAGAGAATAGCTCACCCTGATGAGCCTAAAAAGAATTTCAAATTTTATGATTCATTGTTTATACAGATGATGTAAACATACAAATACAGAAAAAAAACATTATATAAACACCGCAAGTATAAAACAGTTAATTAAAGAGGTTCAGTATATAAAAAATAGCTTTAAATTAATCGTTAAGGGAGCAAAATATAAAACAGTCATTAAGGAGACTAGTATATACTTATACCAAGTTTAAGATAGTCATTATAAAGAGGAAAAATATATGAACATACCAACAGTCATTGTTAGGACCAGTATATAAACACACCAAGTTAAACATTTATATTAATGGTGCACGATGATGTTGGTGGATTTCCCTATTCTCTTGCATCGTATAATATTGCAATAACAGAGTTAAGCATAATTACAGGCAAGCCTGTGCATTTACATGAATTTCCATATCAAATCAATAACCTGTAAGTGTCCAATATTAATTTTATATAACTGAATACTTCAAAGTTCAAGGTTGTTATCCCAGTATTGCATATCTTTCCGATGAAAATTGGTGACAACTGACAAGAAAATCCAATGATAATAGCACGGCCAAACTTGGGGATAAACTAACAGATAAAAAAGGACACTAAGTTGCCAGCTTGATTTGTAACATATAAAAACAACATAAAAGTTACCTTTTAAAGATTCTGATTTTCTTTTGCATGAGCTTTCATTGATGTTACTTGATGCGCAGCCTTGTCATAGTGTTCAGCTACTTCTCTAGCCTCGACATGGTGCTCAGCAACTTCCTCAGCTTCATCAATGTGTTCCGCGACTTCCTTAGCCTCAACATGGTGTTCAACAACTTCTGCAGTTATTCAAGACTTTTTTTAAAAAAAAGTAACAGGAATTGGCTTTTTGTACAGCAAATTTTACAAATATTACCATGGCAAATATACAGTTTTATGGAGAAACTTAAAGTCTGTTTAAACATTGTATATCTATAGTCTGGTCGTTTCAAATTTTGTATATTTTGAAATAAAATGTTTGAATGATTAATTATTTGATCACAGTTATGAGACCACAGCATATGAATTATTTCATAAAGAGTTATTAAATGAATATGCATCCAAAAAGGAATTGTGAACAATTTTTCAATCATAAAATAACCCATTCCAGATGTTTTATTCCCCAGTAATTTTGGAACACAACCCATACCCTTGGGATAGGGAATGCTTAAAATTAAAAAACAAATTGACTACAATTTTCAAAATTTCCAATTATGTTAAATAAATACCAAAGATTCAGTGTCTCTCAAGATAAAGATGTAGACCAAATCTGGTAAAAAGAAAAAGGGAATGCATCTGTTAAATTGCATTTAAATTTACATACTGTCACGCAGTGTTTTTTTTATTTAAATTAAACTTGAGCAACATTATAAATAGCAGTTTTATTATATGTACATTCTCAATTCAGAAAATAACATGTAGAACTGGATCATTTTCTTCCTTTTTACAATAGAAAAGCAATCTACAGAGTGTGAGAATACATTCTGGTCGCCTTAATGTCAGTTTTAGACTTTTTATGTATATCAAATGATTTTTTAAGCCATAGCTGCAACAATATTTTAGCAGATACAAATATTAGAACAACCATAGTTACAGAATTTTTTCAGTATTTTTTTTAAATCATGACCCTTATTCTTTGGATTGTGAATTTTAGCAGTGTTTTGCTAATAAAAAATATTTGAATGCAATTTTCAATATTTCTAATAGTGTTAAATGAAAACCAAAGATTCAATGTCTTTCATGGTTACATTTAATCACGACAAGCCTTCTATAGTGTAAGATCCCTTGCTCTCATGGATTCCCAGAACACTTTTTTAACTTTCAATTGGGAATTGCTGTCTGTGAATTTGGAAAAAAGATAGTATACTATTTTTAAGTGGAAATATAACCAAATATTGGCTATAAAATAGACCAAAAAAAACCCTCTGCCATATCATGTTTGAGCAGCACTGTTTTTGTTAAATATGTTTGACTAAAATCCTGCAGCTGTTCATACAAATTGGCATTTTAAATTATTGATGACGAACACTAAAGGTGCAACAATTCGTTCAAAAGCATCAAAAGCCGATTTTGATGGCGCCTATTCAATTCCGATATCAGCTATTAAATTTTGATTTAATTCTTATCAGGTGAGCTCAGATCAGGGTAAGAATCACTACCAAGGTTTTGTTTTAACCCTGGCTACAAAACTGGAAAGAAATATCACTTATATTTTATACGTATCATATTGTTGGGTTTTTTGCAGCTTTCTGGCGTTATAACACATTATATGGCTTGATGAAAGGTATAGTCCGTGTACTGTATAATCTTTATAAAAAAATCAGCATATTTTAGCAATTTCAATCTTGCAACCAATTTTTACTATTCTTCAAATGAACATGTAAAAAGGCCAAGAAAGCAGATAATAATAATATCAATGTTTCTGGAAAAATAAAGGTATTACGAAATAAATACTTTTTACTGTATTTAAATCGGGCAAAAATTGTGGCAATTGAGACGCATAATATAAATGTATTTATTGTTATGTCTGCCATATTTTGACCATTATAAATAAGTCATGATGGATTTTACTTAAAGACAAGAAAACGTTTAAATTTCCATCAGTTAGCTACAAAACAGACATGTAATTGAGAAAAAATGTCAGTAGTTTCGTTAAAAGTTTGGTTCGTTAATTTCCACAAACATGAAATGAAGTGATTTTCTGGAATAGTCCGTATACCAACTTTCAACATGATACAAAATTTACAATTGCTATTTATATCTAATGAAACTTTCATTATCTATAACAACATGATGGAAATGAACAGCAACATGATTATACAGCAGTTACAGAAAACTTGGGGAAATATTCCTTGAAAAACTTTGTCCGTAGCCCATAGAGTCCGTAAACCTATTATATCTGGACCTATAAAACTATTAAATCACACGTTTAAAACAAACTCTTCACTAAATCTGATAAATCTTTACTAAATTCAAAGTTTTAATTTTATATCTGTCTCTGTTTCAAGTCAATCTTGATTTATATAATGATGTGTCATAGTTTAGACTAAAAATACTAATACTTGATGTATGCTAAAAGTACTAACCCTTAAGCAAAATGTTCATATTCCATTTATTTTACATTTCAATATAAACTAAACTTCCTGAGATACAAAATTAATAATTGATTAATTGTTTATGTGCTTATAAAATACAGATAGTAAATGAGTCTACGGACTCTTCATAACCTTAAAGAGCAAACAAGAAAATACGTATCCACATACAGAATGCCCTTAAAGCCACAACAATTATTAAAGCATAATTTGTTGACAGCATGGTCAATTCCCCAAAAACAGAAAAAAATAGAGAATAATGATATTAATGAATAAATATTTGTAAGAACTTGTGGAGAACACGTTTATACGAGTGTTCACTTTAAACTGTCCAATAACTAAAGGGAAATTATTGCTGCTTCCAATTGTTCAAAAAACAGAAACATGGCTGAGAGAACACGTTGATACAAGTGTTCACTACCAACTGTTTATTAATTATAAGGAACTTAAGTAACTGTGGGAGATCACGTTTATATGAGTTTTCACCTCCAACTTTCAATTTGCACTGGTGTTCGCTTAAAACTTTCATTAACTTACAAGAAACTTGACACAGCTGTAGTGGCTAGTTTCACTAAGTGCTTTGTAAAACAAAACAAAAGTATGCAATACATGCACTATACATGTATTTCCACTTTTATTCCTGAATTATATCTATCATACAGCTTATAGCATACAGCTGATAATGTTTAGAGTAGCATATAGCATTTATCTGAAAGTAAAACATTTATACAATGTACTTTCAATAATAACACAAATAAAAAACATTTGAACAATATACTACTAACAAAAGATGTATATTTAACAAAGTATTTGGGGGGAATTCTGCTTTTAGTAATGTTAACAAATTTATTAATTGATTTAAATACAGATTAACTTTTACACTAAAAATATAACTATACAGTTTTATTTATCTTCACAAAAAATGTCAATATATTTACCTTAATAATAATAGATGTAATTAGTTTAGAACAAAAAGATTTAAACAATAATATTTCCGAATGAAGGCAAATAAAACAAAAGTTAAATAACTGAGCAATGGCATCAAACACATTAGATTCGTATTTTACATTTGAAAATTGCACCTTGGAAAGGCGGCAAATTTTGCATTGCTTAAAGAATTTGTTTCTTGGGACAGTTTGGACCAACCAAAATGTTGGGAGCACCCTCTAACTAAAATTAAAGTAAAATTTCATTTTCTAAATATGAGTATCATTACTTACTAGGGAAACATATGTTCTGACAGAGCCATAGCACAATAAACTAACAATGCGCTGGACAGTTGGCGTTATTTAATTTTATTGAAATCATAACAATTTTCGAAACATACATAGTAAATCGGTCTGATTATTAAACCGAGCACCAACATTTGGAGTCTTGAACAGTATTTCAGGTATGACCAGTACACTGTGGATGACTTTGTCTCAGTACAGCTTGGTGATGGTTCTTCGAAAAACAGGGACATAGGGTTATATAGAAAAACATGCAAGAATTTATAGTGTCTTTTATGGCACGCGCATCATCTTATAAAGAACCTTTGTTCTTCTGGCCGAATAAAAAGGACAACTTGTTGGAGCCCTTATCATTAAATTACTCTTTGAGGTGTTTACATATGAATAGCACAACTTCAAGATATTATGCATAACTAAGCTTGCTGACAAATAATACTGTGAAGTTTCACAGACATCCACCCAGAGGTTTTTGTGATGTAGCGCGGACAGGCTTATTTTTCTCAAGAATAAACCATTAAAGGGTCATAACTATGCCAAAACAATTCAAGCAAAAAATCAAGATACTATGCACAACTATACATGGTGACAAACAATCCTGTGAAGTTTCATTGAAATCCCCTAGGCGGTTTAGGAGATGAAGCACGCACAAGATTATCGGATGGACGGACAGAAATATATGATTACTATAATGCTGCTCTTATGAGGGGGAGGGGCATAAAAAGTTTGAGGTTTTGTATTTCTTTTACGTTACATACGATTTGTTATTTAGAACAAGGTCATTTAATCAGTAACATCAGAGTGTTGTATTTTCAGTTTAGAAAACAAAATTGCCTCAAATGTCATTGTAGTAAATATAAATTATTCAAAATAGAAAAAAAGAAATCAAAGGTTTTAGTTTTGCGGGGGTAAGTAAGCAAAGCAATGTATAAGATTTGTTTTTCTGACGTGTCATTTCAGAAGTCAGACAATACAGCACATTAAATATTATTGTGAAACGCTATTTTTGTTCATATTGGTTTTTTTTTATCTTTTATTTAAAAACTTAAGAACATTTGCACAAAGAACATTTGCATATAATACGTGTACAGTTAGTGCATTTAACATATCAAATACATGTATGATATCATATAAGAATTACAGTTTAGAAAAAGCAATTATAACATAATATTACTCATCTTTTTACATATCTGACAATATTAAAAGTTTATTGTTAAGCGTTTAATAAAATGAGAATTATATTTCTTATGGACGAGGTATAGTTTCATATTGTTAAGTCGTGTAGAAAGATTCCATTAATGTTTATAGTATCGGCACGTTGGTTACTCATCATATAAGCTTTGTATATACTAAAGCCAATAATTGTAAAGGTCAAATTAATTTGCCAAAGATTTGAATGCTGTGTATTTTCGAAACTATAACCTAGTACAATATTTTTTAAGATTGAAAAGATGTTTACAGATTCCTTGCGACTTAAAAGTTTCAATACTTCTTTTCCAGAAAGCATGAAGTGATTGACAATGAATAAAGAAATGTTCTGTGCTATCAGTACAATTGCATAAAACGCATTTTGGACTATTTTTCAATTTCCATTTGGAGACAGCCTACTGAATTTTCGACCCATATATCCTATAGTAAATCCATCACATTTAAGGCTAAATTCTGGACAAAGCAAATCCGGTACCGAAACTTCATGACCATTTCTTTAAACACCAATGCAGTCCAAGTAAATTTAGCACAAAAAAAATAATACATTAGCCCTTGGAGTTTTTCTGCAGCTTTTAATTTCTGTAATCACTATAGAATATTCCAAATAGTAAATGATGTGTATTCTTGTGCATAGTGCCTCATGAAACCTTCCACCCAGAAATGAAAACATGCAAAAATACATCAAAAACAACTTTGAAAGTACTCAGAAATGAAATTGTATGTACATAATTACTAAAGATATACTTAAAATATAACCAGTATCAATTAGGATGACTTGAAATAGGCCATTTCAAAATTTAAAAGAGCTACTTTCTAGACTACAACGGGCTGGGTCTAATTCCGTACCGGGGTGACACCATTTGTATAAGTTATCCCCTGTCGGTATTATATTATGAATGAGTTTATAACGGAACTGTTTATATCTATTGTCAATGCTTGATTTTATATTCAGGTATACTTTATTCCACGGAATTTCATGTTCAAATAAAATTTCCCATAGGCGATGAATGTATGGTTTTTCCACTTTATTGTTTCTAAGTATGCTATCAATCTCTTTGTTCGATTCTTTTGTAAGTAAAGGAGAAAAGTCAGTTTTAACCCTAGTTTTTATTGATTCGGCCGATTTTAAGATGAATTTCCAGAGTATAAATTTCGGAAAGCCAATTTGATTTATTTCTGAGTTTTGAAAGAATTAGATGTTCACTGATATCGCAATTTGCATCGATAATATCATTTACAAAAATTATGTCATAGTTTATCCAGTTATGAAAATATAAAGGTTTTTTATTCCATAAAATTTGTTCATTACCCCAAATTATTTCTTTACGAATATCAAAGAAGTGTTTTGGCTGCTTCTTATTAATATTTTTAAATAAAATCCATTTTTTAATAAGTTCTTAATAGAAATCAGGTAAAGTATAATAGATTTTTGGTAAACTTGAGACAGAATTTAGGTTCATGTTAAAAACAAGGAAATTTTTGCCGAATTTGTTTAAGAAATAACTTGGAATGACTTTCCAGTTTGCAAATTCATTTGAAAGTAGGTATTTTACCCATTTAACTTGCGGCATAGTAACAAAACTTTCAATGTCGATCATGTTTAAACCGCCTTTTTCGAGATCGTTTATCAATATATTTCTTTTAACTCTTTCACGTTTATCGTCCCAGAGGTATGTATATAATAATGAGTTGGGTTTTTCTGTATCTCTTCTGGAAAGTACAGTGATTGCATTAAGTAGGTAAATTTTGGAAGTAAAATTGATTTTATAACAGTGAGTTGTCCAAAAATAGTAAGTTTTCTTTTCTTCCATGAATTAATTAAGATTTTACAGTTTTGAATTTTCGTTTCCCAGTTTAGTTGTTTGCATTCGTTTTTATTTCTGCCAAAAAAGACGCCTAAAGCTTTGACTTTTTCGCTCCATTTTATGTTAGTTAATTTTAAATTATCAAAGTTATTCCCTAATCTAACACCTTCTGTCTTGTGCAAATTTAGTTGTAGACCAGAATATTTTCCAAAAATTTCAATAGTTGATAATGCTTTTTTATGTCTTCTGTGCTTTTTAAAAACATTGTAGTATCGTCGGCTAGTTGTGTCATTTTAAGATTAAAAGTTTCATTGTTTATTTTTATTGAGATTCCGTTAATGTCATTATTCTCTCGAATTGAATTAGCTAGGACCTCGGCAACGATAATAAAAAGCAAAGAAGAAATTCCGCATCCCCGTCTGAGACCACGTGTTAGGGAGAAAATTTTTGATATCCAGCCATTGTTTAATATTCATGACGAAATATCATTGTAAAGGGACGTTATCCAGCCAATAAACATTGGTTTAAAGTTAAACTTTTCAATGGTTTTAACTAGAAAGTCAAACTCGATCTATCGAAAGCCTTTCTAAAATCTAAAAACAAAAGATTTCCACCAATGTTATGTTTTCCGCAATAGTCAATAACGTCTGATATTTGTCGTATGTTATTACCAATTCAACGATTTTTTTATGTAACCTTGTTGATCGCTGTCTATAATTTTCGGAAGTACTTTATGTAACCTAATCGCGAGTACCTGAGTTAAAAGTTTGTAGTCGTTATTAAGCAACGATATTGGACGCCAGTTTTCAATATTTTCTGGGTCTCCTTTTGTACAATAGTGAAATAACACCGATTTTCTGAGAAGCTGAAAGTTCGTTTTCTTTGTGTATTTCGTTATAACAATTTACTCCTTTTGTACAATAGTGAAATAACACCGATTTTCTGAGAAGCTGAAAGTTCGTTTTCTCTGTGTATTTCGTTATAACAATGTACTAATAAATATTTTAAGTGGTGCCAGAATGTACGATAGAATTCGACTGTAAGTCCGTCATTACCTGGACTTTTGTTTGTTTCCATGCTGAGAAGTGCGCTTTCGCATTCACCTATATTTATTATGTGTTATCGAAAAAATCCCCTAAATTCTCGCTGTCTACCTTTTTTTGCATATAAACTTTGGTAAAATTTTACCTCTTCGTTCATTACATCTTCAAAGTTGATTATTTGTTTTCCGTCAATTTTTAACGAGTTAAGAACTTTTTTCGTTTGTTTCGATTTTTCTAACGAATGGAAATAATTCGTATTTTTCTCACCTTCATCGATGAGCTGTACACAAGAGCGTATTTTTGCACCGTTTGCTTTATTTATATATATCGTCTCGATTTCGATTTCTAAATCTTTTATTTGTTTAAGTCATGTATCTGAAATATGCGAATAAAATTCTTCGTATAGCTGCGAAAGTCTTTTTTCTAAACTCGTTAATCGGTTTCTATTATGTTTAGCTTTCAGTTTTGAGAAATAAATACTTTTTTCTTTAATGCTGTATTTTAATATTTCCCACATTGTTCTATGATCAATGTCATGAGATTTGGATTCATTTTGAACAAAACTTATGGTATTTAGGATCAGATTTTTATATTCATTATCTTCTAAATGAGAATTATTCAACTTCCAATAACCTGAACCGCGATGACTAGGAATATTTACTTTTAGACTGATACCTAAGCGGTCAGTATACATTATTTGTGCAGGTCTTATGTCGCAACTGGCGATTAAAGGTGACATACTTTTTTCAATAAGCCAAAAATCAATGCGACTTTTTTCAGCGCCATTAGTCTGTTTCCAAGTAAATTGAATTTTATTTATATTTTTAAGTTTCCAGATATCGCATATACTATGTGAATGTATTAGATGTTTAAGCTTTTCAGATGTTTTAGTGCGCGAGTTGGAATGAGTATACCTGTCTGTTTCGTTGAGTACATCATTAACGTCACCTCCTATTATTTTTAAGCCTAATGATTCTTCTTCAATCTTGTTGTTAATGAAGTTCGAAAAAGTTATTTCTACGTTTGTCATTTGGTGCGTATATGTTAACAAAAGTGAAAACTGTTCCCGAGAAGTCAATATTTAAAAGCACAAATCTCCCACACTCTTCGTCAATTATATCAATTATGACATTATATTCAATGCACATAATTTTGAAAACTAATATAGTGCAACCTTTTGAGTGAGTTGTAGGTCCAAATGCATTGTAAATGTGATAATCTTTAAAATCTGTTTTAACATCTTCCAAAATATCATTTGTAAAGTAGGTTTCTTGGAGAAATGATATATCTATTTCTTGTTGATTTACCCATTCTAAAAACCGTAAACGTTTGGGCTTCGCACGTAATCCCTGTACATTTAGGGAACCAATATGAAGTTTATGAATAGACATATTGAGAGTTGATTGACATATTAAATTAAAACACGTAAAATATATCTTGTAACTTGACATGTACAATGTGTACGCTTGTGATAAACGCATAATTCTTGAAGCCTTGACGATATCGCGAAACAAAAGGTTTCGAAAATGCAATATCAAAATGTAGCTTTCTTGTAATGCCCATTATTTTATAAAAGCTTCGGATTTGGAAGCAATTGTACGGGAGCATAGAACGAAAGTAAATTTCCAAATTACATGTATAAATTGTGAAAAAAATGTGGTTTCGTTAACATATGAAAAGAATGTATCAAAAACATTTGCTAGACAAATCTTGAACGCGGACATAAAACAAATTAACATCAATTGTACTAACTTTGTATAAATTAAACATACATGTATATTTTCCAAAAATCAATTTCCTATGCACCGCAACATGTAAGTACACTGCATCGGTATATGAATGCTTGATAAAATAAAAAAAAATAAATGAAGTTGAATTCTGTGTAAAAAATATACTATACAGATGCAGACAAATACATGACCGGTATCATATTGAGTAATAAATATGTTTTGTTGATCGGAACACCCAAATGTCGCAATAACTATGAAATTATCTAAACTATTTTGAATATTTCTCGTGTTTTCCATGATTTCTTTGCGCATACTACATTTTGGCTTACATATTAAAGCGTCAATAGTTATAAGTATGTTATTTACAAATTTAATTTTAACACAACGCTTACAAATTTATAAGGCCATGTCAAATTTGTTTCTTGTGCACCAGTAATATAAAATAATACATTTTTACATAAACTATATGTCATTTTAAATGATGTATCATAATTTATGCATTCATTCATGTGCAGAATACTGAAAAAATAATGATTTGAAGGCCTACTGCCCACGTAATTAATGTACAACCTTGTAATAATCTCTTTATTACATGAAAGTCCAAATGTGTTCCAGTTATAATCGTTGTTCTGTTTCATGTCCATAAAACATAGCACGTTTGTTAAACAAACAATGTTCCAAGTGACATTAAAAAATACAGCAATCATTTTTTCTGTGATGTTTCTTGGTGGATTTAACGTTACATTTCTCCCTGTACTCGTCAGCGGGTGTTGGCGGTGAGCGCTCTTTAACAAGTTGAGGTTTGTCCTAGTTTGGGGTAGTATAAGAAAGAATACTTTCCCCCATATACTTCTGTAATTGTTCATATTGTTGTATGATTCTTTATATTTTTTTATTATCATTGTTATTTATTTAAAAATATGTATTTCAAGGTATACGAAATGTACTAGTCATGTTAGTATGATTATTTATCTCGAATAAAAATAGTCAAAATAAGGTAATTGCTATTTATTTTCATATAGCTATTCAAAAACCAAATTTGTTAAGGAATTATACATAAATAAGAAAAAAGGTAAGGGTCAATCACTTTAAAAGTAGATAAGCAGATATGACAAAGAAAATACAATGACTTATGAATCAAAAAGAAAAATTTAAGATTGAATTCCTTATACATTTGCCCATTATTCCAATAATTGCATTATCATTTTTTGGCAGAGTACTGAAACTTGTAAAAAGTTTTTTGGCCCCATATCAAAGACTTGTTGACCTGTCATAAATATAATGGACAGTTCATCTGATAAAATATCAGAAAAGAAACAACTTAAAGAGAAACATTCCTTAAATTTACCCTTGAAGTCTGAAATATACTTAAACTTGAAGCCATTTTTGTACATGTCAGCTTTACAGAAACACTCAGCATCCTCATCTTGTGGGAGTCATTTTGTTCTCTGAAGACAATATATATTCTTTGCTTACAACTGGAATTATCATGAAATAAACAATAACTTGGGCAATAACTAAATTACACGAGTATTATGGTTATTAAACAATGCACTTCTACTCACTATGGTCTATCTTCCTATGAAGTTTTAATTTGAAAGTGATATCTCTTATATGACCAAACAAAATTTTACTATTGACATTTACACACAAAAAAGATTGCATTTGCCATCACATTTTACAACACTGTGAAGTAGGAAAAGAAGAAGTAGTCATTGTTTGTTTCTATACAATAATAAGGTACTTAGTGTCAATTGATTAGGAACACTACAGGATTAATTACCATTTCTTTCCTGAAGTTCACAATGTTCAATTTCTGTTAAGATATCACAATAGATTCCAAGACTAAAAGTGCAATTAAGACTTAAAAAAGAAACTTTATAATTCAATCATTTTTCCACTGATTTCTGAAGATTTTGTATAAATTATTGAAATTTAGTAATCTTTGAATGTTATGTTAGATACATGTATAAAATCTTTTACAATATCTTAGTATGAGATATTTGAACACAATGATTTATGTTTTATACACTCTATTACACAAGTATATAAATTAATTGAGCTGTAATATATTATAAACAGAGAAAAATTTACATTAATTAATAAGTATACTGTTATTCACGTAAAACAGAATTGCCAATCTCCATTATTTCCGAATGTAAAAATTCCAATGTGGCCCTTTTAACAACACAATTGTTCCCAAGCCATGAAAGGATACTGGACTTATTTCCAATTGAGTAGAAAAAATGCTGCATGACAAGCCAGAACAAAGGGTGTATTTTTTAGTATTTTGGGAACATGACCCATACCCTAGGGATTAGGAATTTTAACAGTGTTTTGCTAAAAATTGGGAAAAAAATTAACAGAAGCAATTTTCAAATTTTCCAATAATGTTCAATGAAAAACAAGGATTCAATATTCAGGGATGGTTTTGGGCGTGATTCTGCAATATTCTTGCATTTTATTTTTCAACAAAAACGCATGAAAAAATCATAATTGAGAACAAATATCGATTAAAGTCCATCAAAAAAGCGTATTTTCTGTTATCAAATTTTCTTTGCTGTATATGTATTTTAAAGAGCATTCGCACATGACATTATTGCATTTATATACTTAAGAGTGCCTATTGGTAGGACAAGTGCCGGCTGATTGAAACAGATTTTGCAAAGAAGGAAATGAGTCTCCCTGCTGACAATTTTTCGGAAAATCGTACCATAGACAATCTAAAATTCAAATAAAACTGTCAGGTCCCAACAGTAAATAATATATCATACAAAATACATGTATAATGTAATAAATTTATAATGTGAACAAGAATAAATTTTCGATTGCAAACAGAGCCCTATTCTCTGTTGACTTTAAAACAGGCCTAGGATTTCATCATATTTACGGACGAAAGTATAAAAATTTAAAAATAAGAATATTTTTATTGATTAATTCACAAATAGAATATTTAAGATGAGAAATTTACTAATATTAGATATGAGTTAAAAATTTGAGCATAAACAGAACTGTTTGTTAACAGTGTTGGAAATAAGCAGTTGTCCGATAGCCTGTGACTACCAAATTTCTCCTTGGGCTACCAATATTTTGCAGAAATTAGCCCGACCAGGTAACCATATTTTAAAAGAATGAATCATGTGTCATTATGATTTGACCAAAGTCAATCGCAACTTCCCTGCCCTTTCCGTCACTCACCAGAGAAAGACCTCAAACACAATAGTATGAATACATGGATAAAAAGTGTTTTTTCGGTCCAACCTACGCTATAAATTTTTAACATTTAAAGAAATAGTAAATAGACACTGTGATATGTTGATATATCAAAAGTGAAAAAGTACACATTCTTCATAAAAATATATATATTTCAAAAAAGCGAATGTACATGATGTACACCTGTCGCCGACATTCCGTATTCAGTTACAAATGTGTGTCAGTTGACATTATAATATAAATTCGAACTGTCATATCATTCAGTCATAATGTTATGAAATAGACTTTATTGTCTAATGGATGTCACATAATTACATTGTTACACATTATGCAACATGATTGTTTGCATCACGTGTTGAACGCATATTTTCAATACATATTGTATCCGAGATAATTATTGGTAATCAGCGAGGTGTTCCAAATGGATCCTAGTAGGTGTGCTTGATTGTGTCATTAAAGCAGTGACGATATTAATTGATCATATTCTCTGCAGTAGGCTAATTATCTTTTAATGATCCAAGTCTTCTATGTTGAAGAAATTTTGCAGGTACAGCTCGAATTCGCTATTCCTTTCATTATCTGTTTACACCAATATTGACAAATAGGGGTGTCGATAATTCTTAAATAAAAGCATAGTACAAAAGTATTACTTTTGTTTGCCTAAATCTTTAACTACCAAAGCAATCACCTATTTTTTAACCGTTCAGCGAAATAGCGTAGTCGTTGGGTGTTGGCTTGGTTAGTGTAGAGACCTTAGTTCGATTCTTGGAAAAGGCATTTTTTCTTTTCTTTTATTTTTTGTTTTTAGATATTTTTCAAAGAACTGGAGTAGTTCTCGTGAATTTATTTCATACAATTCTATTTGAGAACATTTAGATTAACACACTATCGCTTTAACAAGAAATAATACACAATTACAGATTTGAACTCGAAAAGACATGAACTCTTCATACATTTCATAATCTGAACTCTCTTACCACTACGCTACTCGGATTTACGTGTCCATATACAATTTAATTCTTCTTTATTGCAGCAAAAAAGCAAAATGTAATAACTGAATAACTTGCACAACCCATAATATCATAATGCTTTGACCGATTAATGTAAACGTTATCGTGTTCGACTAATACATTAAATTTAAATTGATTTATATAAAGTATTTAACTGTTTTCTTTCTTAACAAACATTTGTTGAGACTTCCTGACATACCCAGTAAGGTGTTGACTATAAAATAGGGAAGAATTTAGGGCGCCTGACAATATGTCATCCTAGATTTGTTCTGCATTATTTGCTGACTGGCCAAATAACATTCCCCATATCAGAATCTGCAATAGTCAGACTTCCGCCTCTTTAGATAATGAATTATTTCCAACAGAAAATATCATTTTTTTCCAATATTATTACACTGGCAGAATAACTTTTAAAACATGGCATTTTTTATTTGTTCCTTCCAACAAGCAAAGATAAATTTATAAGTTTTATGAAATAATACATTGTTGCTTACCCGCGGTATATATTCCGTATATTCTACATTATCTAGATGATGATAACAAATCATCGGTTAACCGATGATGGGAACAATTGTAATATCTGAAGATTTTCAAGCCGGTAAACAAACGGTGTACATGCTTTTGACTACTCTAGCATTCCATCGTCATGCCCCTCGTGTTATCTGTCTGCAAGCGCTCATTTAAAAAACGTTTTTTTGTTATAAAACTATTACTAAGATTCACAGTGTGTTGTTTTTTAATTCTATATAATGTACAATATAAATATTTGACTTTTGCGGTCATATTGGGTCTCCAGAAAGTAACGAGTTTGATACAAGTTTAGTTCTGAGTGAATTATGGTATTTGGTCCCGGCTCAAAAAGCGAAACAAGAGCGCAAACATATGCTAGGCTCAGGTCGCGTATTGGTTAGATTGTTTACATTTTGGAGTCTGCAATCTTTACTTTAATCAGACTTAATGGTATACGGTATTATTTCCATATATATATATAAATTGTTTGAAAACCAGTTTAATCGTTGTAATGGATGTTCCATTTGTGTTTAGATATTGAAATAGTTTTGATGGAGTGTTTACATGTGCGTATCACGATAGGGTCAAGATCTGGCCCCCAAGCGTCTGTGTTCTACAGTGTTAGATACCTGCTTCTCATGGGATTTTTATGTACAATTGAGATTTTTTTTTTGTGAATTGGAAACAATTTTTGATGGGGAATATAACACAATATGGGGTTTAAAATTGGCCTTAATAAACCCCTGAACAACTGATTACTATGGTAAAAGCAAGAGTTAACTTAGTACAAATATGAAACAGTCCCATACAAAGTAGACCAGACTGCAATAAATCAATATTGACCTATCAAATTTAATAAACATTCTTGTTATAATCCAAATTGCATGCTTCCCAAAATCCCCCCCCCCAGTATCACAGTTGGGACAATGGCCTAGACAGCCCATACTGATGTGCGCCGGTAAATCTGTCGCCCTACTTTCGTGTACTATCACCTCTTGCCTGTAAATTTTGACCTACGCTTGCATATTTAGCTTTAAACTTATTTTCACTTTATAATACAACTTACTTTTTATGTCAATCCACATTAAATTTGCTAATATCCCTTATTTTCTAAGATAATCACATTTATTGTCATTAAAGTCTGCCATTTTGTATGATTTCGAGTCATTTCGGCCCCAAGACATATCGGCCCCAAATTACTCAAGACGTTTCTGCCCGGACGTTTCGGCCCTTTACCAAATCGGCCCCATATTAAGTTAAGAATAAGTCTTACCTTAACGTGTTTATACAAGAATTTTGATAGCATTTCAATAAATGAATGAATAAAAGTAATGAGAGAATTAATTGAATAATTAAGTTATGATTTTGTAATTGACGCTAAAATAGTAGTAATATAAAGAAACAAAACAGAACATAAACTTTATTAAACAAAATATAGGACAATTGTCGCAGGGAAAATATTTCTACGCTGGATAGTACAGAAACAAACTCTAGGCATTGGTTGGATGTTATGTTTATTAATCCAAGTAAAAATGGTCTAAAAAGATAATAAAATAATTATACATCATATAAAATACCTAACATATAAAAGCAAAATACAATAAAATAACAATTTATACACAATCGACGCGGAAAAAGAAAAATACAAAAATACATAAATAAGATATGCAATCAATATCTTAATTTTAATACTATTTCTTACAACAGCGTTTGCATGAAGATATTTACTTAAATTAACAAAAATATTTCAATAAAGTTAACTTCAATGAAGTTAAATATATACGATAAAAACTAAACACAACCAAATAGAAACGCACGTGCACGATATTTCCACTTTAATATAATTATGGAAAGCCATAGCTGCCATTACCAAATAATTTCAATTTGCGACACAAGATACTGAAACAGATTTGTATCTGCTTATTATCAACAAGCATTTTTTTAATTTTAAATTTGAATGATTAAAAAGCAAGACACAGAACAATACATGAAACAAACATTTATTATCTATTTATTACTATTAAATTAATACGATTTTTATCAATGCAAACAACACATAACAGTCAAACAATAGTACTAACAAAAATTACATTGTAAACAGAATTTTTTCATAAATAACATTTCCTGGGCCATCAATCAATCAATCAATACTGTATTACACTAAAAGTTTTAACAATTTTAAGAATAAAGATTCCTTTAATACTTTAATAAAACTGTAATTATATAGGGCCGAAACGTATAGGGGCCGATTTAAGCACAGAGACCGATTTGGTTTGGGGCCGAAACGTCCTGTTTGCTATTGTATGCTTCTTTGAGACTACGTCATACATGCACTTAAGTGGACGTCATAGTGAATTCTTAGCTCTGCTTAATTTTGCTTTAGGATTTTCTGCGGGAAGTGTTTGAATCAATGTTTTTTTGAATTTAATTATTAATAGGTAAAACATCAACAATCACTCCCTATTATTGTATTATTTTGTATATCATGATAATTATCTGCAGTAAATGTACACATTAATTTCATTTCTAATTAATCGGCTTGCCGTAAAGCATTCTATTTTTGAAGTAAATGGCAGAATAGCACAATCAAAATGCAAGCTTGAGTTTATGACGGAGATTTTTATTAAATAAAATGAAAAGGTAACTTTTTGGCAAACATGATGATCAATCGCATATTATTTGAATAAAACAACTTTATACTCTTCCTGAAATTGTTAACAATGTCAACAATACATGAATATAAAGATAATGTTTACAAAGTATGAGAAAAAAACACCATAAAAGTCAATTGAGGATAAAAGCTGAATCTTTAAAATCTTTGATAAAGATCAACTAGTCGTTTATTTATAACCCTATATATTATTTTTCAATCATTAATTATCATTATTAAAATTCTCACAAATTATTCTTTGTAACCAATTTAATGTAAAAGAGAACGTTATCTGTTCATCTATCTATCTACCTTACATTAATTTTTCAAAACCCTCGCGGGGCGAAACATGACTCTAGACTGTATTCTATGAGATTACAAGGGAATCCTGGTAATACACCAGTCTCTCGTTGTGTTTTAAACGTGTCCAGAGTATTAGGCGGGGTTGGATACCAGTTGCAAGGATTGCACTGGAGTTCTCTAACGAGTACACCTCTAGTTTGAGGTGGAAAACCACTGCGAAAAAAAGATATGGATATACGGAAGTGTAAGTTTAATTCCGCATTTATTTTTTTTAAGTAAATGGCAGAATAGGCACAATCAAAATGCATTTTGAGTTTTATGACGGAGATTTTTTTACTAAATAAAATGAAAAGTTTACTATTTGGCAAACATGATGATCAATCGCAAATTATTTGAATAAAACAACTTTATACTCTTCCTGAAATTGTTAACAATGTTAACAATACATGAATATAAATATAATTATCACAAAGTATAAGAAAAAAAAACACTTAAAAAGTCAATTGAGGATAAAAGCTGAATCTTTAAAATCTTTGAAAAATATCAACTAGTCTTTATATACCTATATATTTTTTTCAATCATTAATTATCATTATTAAAATCACATTATCTGTGTAACCAATTAAATTGAAAAGAGAGCGTTAATTGTTTATCTATCTATCTACCTTCCATCGGGAATGAAGAATACGGGAAACTGGAATGTACGGGACCGTATATTATGTCAGTCCGTATATGACCAATATACGGTGATCCGTACACTCGTTATATACGGGAACTTTGACTATTACGAAGTTTCCGTATTTTAATGATATACGTAATTTTTAAATTCCTAGAATATCGAAATTCGCGTATTCGTTCAAAACTGGATTCTGTATAAATAAATGCGAATGAAAGTTTACTTCTGAATCGCCTATTTAGAACCTATTAAGAGGAAAGAAATTGTCTGATTCGTAATATTTGGTCAATAATCATTTGACAAAACTAAACATAAAATTAGAAGGGGCTTTAGAACAATGTTATAATTTCTGGAGGTATAGCAAAACACGTCAATTGCAAAAATACTTGCATGCAGAAAAGAACAAAACCGTATATTGAGAATGTTTCTTTTGTATACAAGCAACTCGTATTATTCTAGAGTCGGTTGCTTTTTATTCATACCACCCGCCGATAAATAGCGAATACTTTACAATTGCGATTGACGATTAGATAGTACTTTTTGTATTCTGTGTCTATGGTGAAATATATTTTATTATGTAATTTCTTTAGCATTATCATCATAACAATTTAAAAATGAGAAAATGATAAAGTTAAAATTGTGATGTTCAAAACATAAATTAATCATATTGAAATCGTGGATCTGTGAAGTTGAAATCGTGAAAGGTAAAATTGTGAAATCACGAAGATGAAATCGGGATTGTCCACACACAGTATTTAAATCTTACGTTTTTATATATCCTATAAATAATTCAATACATGTACTTGCATATGTAATTATGCATTAATTCACATTCATTCATTCATTCATTCATTCATTCATTTATTCATTCATCATTCATTCATTCATTTATTTATTCATTTATTCATTTATTCATTTATTCATTTATTCATTCATTCATTCATTCAATCAATCAATAAATCAATCGAGCAATCAATTAACCACCAATCAAACAATTAATCATTCATCCATTCATTCATTACTCATTTATTCTTATATTTATTTATTTATTTATCTATTTATATATTTATTAATCATTTATGTGTCTAATCATTTATTTCAAGAAACATAAAGACTTGCATCTTTATACACAAGTTTGGAATAGAAATCTTATGAAGTTCCGAATTCCAAAATTTTGATTATTTTCGCGCGGTCTCATTTCTGACTTATTATGTGTGTAACAGCCACGTGCTGTATTGCGATAATCGAAGCCATTCTTGATTAAACCGGATATTGATCCGGATATTGATCATAAACGCAGCATGGTATCACGAGTGTCGGTTTTCTCCGATTATGTAAGTTTGCGCAATTGGTGTTGAATGTCTTAACGGTAATTTTCACTGTTAATTTCTTATATAATAATTCATGTAAGAAAGAATGGAATTAAATTGGGATCTTTATAACCGAGTCTCTATGTGATTTTATTTAAGATATTATAAAGATTCAAACCTGACAAATTAAAATGAAACAGACATAGCTGTTGTATTCTTTCCAATGTTTTTGCAGCGTCGTGTTGTTGCTATCTTTTTATCTGGCGGACTTCGTCATTTAAACAAGACACAATTAAGTTTTATCTTAAAAAAATTCTGAAGTACACTGCCGCCAGGTCCAAATATATCTAAGTTAAAAAGCTAGAATCAGATGAATATCACTGCGGTGTATGTACATGTATTGTTGATAGATGATGTCAAATTATTCAAAATAGCATTTCTTGGAAAATATCATCACCATCTCCGAGTTTCCTCGTCTCCCATCAGCCGTGTTTCTGCATAATTCGGTGACTTGAACATACATGTTCAGGACAGGGGAACATGGCCGTACTATGTAAATTAAACATTTGTATCATGGTATAAAATATACTATGTATCTTTGAACAGTTTTTGTATAAGTAATGTTCTGTTTAAAAAATAAAAATTGTCGCAGATTGTTTTAAAAAAATCAAGTTAAGAACATGATAAATTATATATTGATAGTAAAATCACTTTTCAAAATTGACGTTTGAATTGTAATCGATACTCCACATATTCTTATACTGATAAAGTTTTATTTCAATTATGAAATCCGCAGATAAAGGGAAGGGGTCTTTAATTTTTTTATTCTGTTTATAAGTAAGTAATTTTTTTATTTTAGTGACGTGTGTAAACATATTTTACAAATCTAGTTTTACAACATATTAAATACACCCGGCCCAATGGGCCTATAAGTCACCTTCAATAAACATAAAATATTCACATAAAGTAATAAGTGTCCTGGTTGGCTTTAAAGCCTATTTGAATTAAATGAAGTGTCTACTGCATAATAGAAACTGGGACATAATATAGATAAAGTCCCAAACAGAACACTTATTCCATAAGAGCCGATAATGAATAAAAGGTTGTTCTAATATAAGTACTGAGCTTTCAACACACATACATTTATTTAATTACAGTTGTCAATGAATATTTCTTAGCGCTTCTTAAACGTCTTTTATTATTATTATTATTATTATTATAAAAAATAAATAACCGATTAAGCATTAGAATCAAAGTTTTGCCTATGAAATAGTATCAATGGTTATGTTATACATGTATGCAAAGTTATCGTTTATGGATACATGGTATTTCCAATCAAATTTTGCATTATTTTTAATCAAATTAAGGCCTTAGTATGTTAGCACGGACCTTAATATAAATCCATGGCATTATTAATGCAAAATGCTTTATTACACAAACGGTATCTAGGCATATCACGCGTTTTCAAAACAACCAATGAGATTTAAGCGTTGGTTTTGTATCATATCAACCAATCAGAAATAGCGCGGGCGAAATAAAAAAAGAAAAAACACGATTTGAAATAGATAATAAATAAAATTCAGAATATTGCAAAACAAGGTATGTTAAAAGGTTTTTTTATCGTTGTAATATCAATATGCGATCAATAGAATAGTTTTAGAAAATTTTAACACTGTTTAATCTGTTTCGCTATCCAATATGGCCGCCGGATTAGATAATTAAAGCAGGGATATATCCCTAAATTTAGACTGGAAGGTTACGAGTTTGATTTTGATTTCTAAACTGTATCTTGTTTAATTAACAATTTGTATGAAAAATGCAAACAAATGAACAGGGCATTTCTTCAATTTGTTATTCATAACTTCCCTATAGGGTAAAAAAGACACCAAGGTAAAATTACGACATTTAAACATCGAAGATGTCCAGGTATTACAGCCCCTGGACATGGCAGTACTAAAAGATTAATCAGTGTGTGTGACACGACCTATGTATGCTTGATTGGTCAACTGATTGGACTTTATAATCTTGCGCGATCTCAATTATCACTTAAAATCAGGGGTGCGAATCAATGTGCAATCAAGCTGAAAGATCATATCGACAAGACACACTCAAATTCTATTTATTTTATGTATGAAATTGATACCGAAAAAAGGTTATTTTTTTAAACTATTTTATAATAATAACAATTATAATAACAAAATTATCAGATTTAACAGATTAACATATTTTAAAAGAAAATTGCCTAGTACTTCTAAAAAATATGTTTATAAATTTCAAGATAAAATTGTCTTTCTCAGTCTTGATAATTTAACGTGCAGAATACTTGTTTTATATTCGCAAATATACAAATCCCCATTATTTGATGCAAACATAAGTCAATTTAAAGACTCCGTACTTTTCATTTTTATTCAATTTTTTTTTAAAAAGTTTCTGTACACATGTTGTTATATTTCTTATTTATATTAACCTACTCTTAAATGAATAAAAATCTGAAACAAAAAATAGCAAACAAATATTTTTTTTTTCATTTTAATCTTTATACACTAAGATGAATAAAAAACTTGAAAGAAAATATTTGTCAGAATGTTTTATTTACATTAATACAAAGAATGAAAATCTGTATAATTGCATATAATATAGCCGACAGGTTGTAAGTTTAACAGTTAACTGTTAATTCACTTACCATTGATAATAAGTTTAGATCACGAGTCTGTTGTCGGTGTAATAATTTTAAAACTCGTCAATATAAAATATCGCAACGAACTAGAAGTTTTAAAACGATTTTGTTTGTATTGTTTTAGCATTAGCAAGATCGAGTTTACTCGCAATTCAGGACAGACAACTCTTGGTTTTCATTCGATATTCTTGTTTACTTATCTACGTTGTTCAAGATTACCCAGATTTTAAATTGCATATACATGATCTGAGTTTTCAACATTTACATTGGATGTTTTATTTGACATATTAAAATTTGAGTATTGTTTTCTTATTATAGTTAAAACTCTTTGTTTAGTTTTTAAGATAAACATTACGCATAAGGTGATATCGCATGAGTCAGTCACGAACAAGCGCCTGTTTAACGAAACAGTTATTTAATATGTCGTTATACATAAATTTAAACGCTTGAAACAGTATCGAGCCTTTGTACATCACACAATTTTCGACATTCCAAATTTTGACTTATATTTCACATAAAGCGCTATTGTAACACACGCACGCACGCACGAACACACAAAAATACATAACTACACATGCACGTTAAAGTGAACACGTTTCTACAGTATTACCACTTTCGCACATGTGATCACTTATGAAATATTTTCAATGTGCTTTTTATATTAATTATATATAAGTTATATTATCATTTTTCAGGACGGTGTAAAACGTGTTTAAATCTTCCAGAAATGCAACTGTGCCCTCTTCAGCAATTATAGATAAAGCAAAGTATGGTAGCAAGTTATATGGATGTAAGTTCACGTATATACATTGTTGTATTTTGTGAATAAAATAAGACAATTACACGGAGATACTGTCTGTAAAGAAGAGTTACTCAGACTCATATATTCCATCCGTACTGACAGCATGTGTTTTATTTTTCTCCAGGCAAAGGCAAAAGTCAAATTTCCTTAATTACACGCATTTATTTTGACATGAATAAATGGGGTTATTATAAATGGTTGGTTCTCTTTTGTATCTTATTAGAATCAGTTCTTAGGAGAATGATGTCACACTTCAAATCAATGACGTCAATTTAGGCATTTAAGCATTTTGCTGCGCATTTGAACAATGCTAAAACATCCTTGCTTTTAATATGCAAAAATCACATATACATAAAATATAAGAAACAACTCAAACGCACACAATAATTTGATATAGATGCACTGTGCATGCCACTTTATTTTATTGAATTAGTTTTCTTTTCTAAAACATATTACTGTATCAAAAATATATGTATTTCTTTACAGTTTAATCACTTTTATATATGAAAATGATAGTATTTTTTTTTATTTACTACGTGCGTAAGCGATAAGTACGCCGCTTTGATAAAGTGAGAGTGACGTTACATTTTCTTTTGTATATGTACACTAAAGTTAACAACCTTTGTCTGAATAGGTAAATCAGGGTTTTCAGAAGCGAATATTATGTAAGATTAGAAATAGAATTTGAAATGTCTTGATGGCAAAGTTAGTAAAGTCATTAGAATGTTATACACATTAAATTTTATCACGAGTTCGAGCCTCACAAGTTGTCTCACTTTTTTGCGTTTTTATTTCCATATTTTTTTTTTTTAATTTTACATTAGAAAAATGAATTTGGATATAAAGGCAGTTTTGCTATGGTAATTAAGATATACATATACGAATGATAGTGATTTCTACCCTGTATAGTGTGTAGTATGTAGTAGTCATAGTACCTTTGCAGTGCAAGAGTATTTCGTACAAACTTAACTATAGTTGAAGCAGTCTGTACACAGTATCATGCATTCCGTATAAGTTTGCACCAAACTTATAAAATAGGGCTAAATATAGCTACATTTAAAACAAAATGAGAAGTCAGTAGAAAATAACACAATATTTATAATGTTTACAATAAATAATATAAAATTTTCTTACTTGATTAATAATTATAAAAGCAATATTTTTGGGAAAATGTGCAATCCGAATCTAGCTGTCTTGTATTGATATTTACCACAACCTTACCTAATGCATTACGCTGAGAGACTGGTAATTTTGTTGCTAATGAATAATTCAATTTATATAGCTAGCCTGTTTGAATATAATTAACACACAATGATAGCTGTTTTACACCTGAATAGTGGACTTTGACCACATCGTCACTTAATTATTATGCTAAAACTCACAGTATTTGTGCGCACGTGAAACATATTGCGTTGATACGTAAATGTTTACGTGCGCACGTAATACTGTCGCATTGGCATGTATTAATCAAAATATTTCCTATGTTATTTTATGCGATTGTTACATATGATACGTATATTTTATTATCTGAATTTGATTTCATACTGTCAGATAATGCTACAGGCAAGGGAGGATATTTTGATTATTTTGTGAGAATTATTACTTTTATTTTTTTAGTGATGGCACCACTGTAAGAGATTCTATTGTCAACTCACCTAGTAAAACAGTCTTAACAATAAAACATATTAATCTAACACTATTGTATATTTGAAGGTATTCATTCGTTGCCTGTGAAGTTGTGATGAGATAGTTTTTGAAATATTTGAAACTGAAACAAATAATAATCAAAATTTTGTTAAGATTTACAATTTATATTAATGAAAGGTAGAAAGAACTAAGTAATTCCGCCTTTTACTTAAATTGATATCATTGTGCAAACACGGGATCTACAATCTGAATAGCAAATAAAGTTGACCTTTCGCATATCTGTACATTAAAAACCTTTTTTTTCAGAACGAATTGTTTCCTACTAACGATGCTAAATAAATTAAAAAACGATCAAAAAGATTATGTCAGCACTTTTTTTCACCATGCAATGTTATTTTGTACTAATATATTTTAATCAATAAAATACTCTTTAACATAGAACAAAGATACCATTATATTTACACTGTGAAATAATAATATTCGAAACGGTCTTATAACACAAAATAAAATTATTATCATCCGTCATAAAGATTAATCATTTCATTTAAATCCTTTGTAAAAATGGTTGCTTATAAATTACATCTTTATCATAATGATATAAAATAATTTTTGAATCTTGCGTCAGAAAAAATTGTATATATGGATACGCCTTAAATAAAATGCTTTGTGTATAGTCTTTTTGAAAGTTGTGATAACTATTTCATGACACTATTTAAACAGGATTATAAACTCTCTTTTTTCAGATACAAAACATGCCGAAGAAGATTGTAATATCTGGAGAAAAAACATTTCCTACTTCACAGAAAAAGACACCGTTACAACTGGTCTACGTAACATTCCTAAAAGATGAATTGATATATTTAAGTGCTTTTAAGAACAGTGTTTGAATGACGAATTTCTGTGAATACGGATTTTTTAGTTTTAAATGGTTATTATTTTAAAACTTTTCTGTTATAAAATTTGTGCTATTGGACTCATTTTCCTCAAATGATACGTGAATGTTAACATTAATATCTTTAAAATGTTTTAATGGGTGTAAATATAAGTGGCTCATAAAAATCATTGTTAAGATAAATAGAAAAGAAACTTCAAGTTGGTATGTTTTGTTCTAGATTTAAACAACATGCATTTCCTAAAGGTTACGGCTTGAAAATATCGAAAAATGCACATGTATAATAATTCGATCTTTGAAGAAATATCCGTGGTGTGGATGTTCTGAACTGTGTATCACCACATCGTATTAATGGACTCTGTGCGGCAACATACCGGTATATCGCCATCCCGTTCAAGCTAAAATTAATTTTGGGCCCTCTAGAATTTAAAGGTTTTCAATAATATATGACTGTTGAAACAAAAACTGGTTTTTTTTTGTTTGATACATTATACATATTGAAAAATATGTTTTTGAAAAATAAATATTTAAGATTTACTTGAAATTTGGTTTTTCTTTTTTTTGAAATAAAATTTTGAAATAAATTCTAAAAGGGAAATGACTTTTCAGTTTCCCCTTCACAGTGGTAATCAAACATTTCTAAATTGTACAAGGGCCCCATTTCGGCCCTTTTGGGTCACTTTTTATGTAAATCATGCTTTTGATAAATTTCTTAAAACCCTTTTTTTAAAACCCCGAAAATTTCAGTTGTGGGATAACCCCGTTAAAAATAAAAAAACCCAGTCCGCTATACCCTTCTGTATATGTAGAATATTCGATTCCGTAATCTCGTGTATATGTGGAAAATACGATTCCGTATACCCTCTGTATAAGTAGAATATACGGTTCCGTATATCCTCTGTAATACGTAGAAAATACGAGTCCGTATATCCTCTTGTATATGTAGAAAAAACGGGCCCGTATATCCCTGGTATATTTATAGTATACTAAGGGAAAACAACCTTGATAAAATTCCGTATACGGGATTTTATTCTCCATAAACTTCAAAAAATACGAACAAATATACGTACATGTATATGGGCAAATACGGAATTCCGTATATGCCTGATGAATAAACGGAACTTCCTGTATACCCGGAGTTCCCTATACGGACTCGTATACTTGGTCCGTATATTCGACAAATACATCCCGGGGGTACACGCCCGTATTTGGTCAAAAATACTGGACGTATATTCCGTATATCAGTATATTTTCGCTGTGAAACACTGAAAGTAACCTCTGAAAAAATCCCAAGGGTGTACCCAGGATTGAACCCCCGGAAACCTCAGGAAGTGACAAGTCAGTGGTTTAAAACCAACTGAGGCTAATCGCACACCACTCAAAATTGTTTGAGAACAATTTACACTACTACCTGATCCTATAGATATAATGATATCTATTCTAAATATGACATATTTATTTCAGACACCTCAACTTAAAGATATACTATCAATTATGCTCATCCTTGCGTAAAATATTTTTATCACAGAAGTTTATTGAAATATATGTAATTCCTAACTAATATGTTCAATTTGAAATAAACAAAGTTTAAAACTAATCAGAAGCGTAAATTCCCCTATTACAAAGGTCAAAGGTAAAAGTCACTGCGAAAAAAATTACTGATATACGGAATATACGG